>NC_064858.1:82295758-82595758 GCF_024139225.1 Suncus etruscus
GGAAGGAAGAAAGAGTAAAAGAAAGAAAGAAAGAGAAAGAGAAAGAAAGAAAGAAGAAAGAAAAGCAAAAGAAAGAAGAAAGAAAGAAAGAAAGAGAAAGAAAAAGAAAGAAAGAAAAAAGGAGGAAGGAAGGAAGATAGAGAAAAAGAAAGAAAGAAGGAAGGAAAGAAAGAGAAAAAGAAGAAAAGAAAGAAAGAAAGAAAGAAAAAGAAGGAGGGAAGAAAGAAAAAGAAAGGAAGAAAGAAAGAAAAGAAAGAAGAGAAAGAAAGAAGGAAAGAAAGAAGAAGGAAGAAAGAAAGAAAGAATGAATGAAGAAAGAAAAAGAAAGAAGAAAGGAAGGAAGAGAAAAAGAAAGAAGAAAAAGAATGAAAGGAAAAAAGGAAGAAAGAGAAAAGAAAGGAAGAAAGAGAGAAGAAAGAAAAAGAAAGAAGAAAGGAAGGAAGAAAGAAAGAGTAAAAGAAAGAATAAAAGAAGGAAGGAAGAAGAAGAAAGGAAGGAAGAAAGAAAAAAGAAAGAAGAAAGGAAGGAAGGAGAGAAAAAGAAAGAAGAAAGAAAGAATGAAAGGAAAAAAGGAAGAAAGAAAAAGAGAAAAAGAGGAAGAAAGAGAGAAAGAAAGAAGAAAGGAAGAAAGGAAGAGTAAAAGAAAGAAAAGAATAAAAGAAGGAAGGAGGAAGGAAAGAAAAAAAGAAAGAAAGAAAGAAAGAAAGAAAGAAAGGAGAAAGAAAGAAGAAAGGAGGAAGGAGGAAGGAAGGAAGAAAAGAGAAAAAGAAAGAAGGAAGAAAGAGAGAAAGAAAGAAGAAAGAAAGCAAAGAAAGAAAGAAGAAAGAAAAAGAAAAGAAAAAAGAAGGAAGGAAGGAAGGAAGAAAAGAAAGAAAAAGAAAGAAAGGAAAGGAAAGAAGGAAAGAAAGAAAGGAAGGAAGGAAGAAAGAAAGAATGAAAGAAAAAGAAGAAAGAAAGATAGAAAGAAAGAAAGAAAAGAAAGAAAGAAAGAAAGAAGGAAAGAAAGAAAGAAAAGAAAGAAAGAAAGAAAGGAAGGAAGGAAGGAAGGAAGGAAGGAAGGAAGAAAAAAGAAAGAAAAAGAAAGAAAGAAAGAAAGAAAGAAAGAAAGGAAGAAAGAAAGGAAGGAAGAAAAGAAAAAAGAAGAAATAAAAGAAAGAAAGAAGAAAGAAAGAGAATGAAAGAAAGAAAGAAAAGAAAGAAAGAAGGAGGGAAAGAAAAAAGAAAGAAAAGAAAAAGAAAGAAGGAAGGAAGAAGAAAGAAAGGAAGGAAAGAAGGAAGAAAGAAAGAGAAAAAAGAAGAAAGAATGAAAGGAAAAAAGGAAGAAAGAAAAGAGAAGAAAGAAAGAAAGAAAAAGGAAAGAAGAAAAGGAAGGAAGGAAGAAGAGTAAAAGAAAGAAAGAATAAAGAAAGAAGGAAGGAAGAAAGAAAGAAAGGAAGGAAGGAAGGAAGACAGACAGAAAGAAGAAAGGAAGGAAGGAAGGAAGGAAGGAAGGAAGAAAAAGAAAGAAAAGAAAGAAAGAAAAAGAAAGAAGAAAGGAAGAAAGAATGAAGAAGAAAGAAAGAAAGAAAGAAAGAAAGGAAAGAAGAAAGAAAGAAGAGGAGGAAGGAGGAAGAAGGAAGAAAGAGAAAAAGAAAGAAAGAAGAAAGGAGGAAGGAAGGAAGAAAGAGAAAAGAAAGAAGGAAGAAAGAGAGAAAGAAAGAAAGCAAAAGAAAGAAAGAAGAAAAGAAAGAAAAAAAGAAGGAAGGAAGGAAGGAAGAAAAGAAAAGGAAAAAAGAAAGAAAGAAAGAAGGAAAGAAAGAAAAGGAAGGAAGAAAGAAGAAAAGAAAGAAGAAAGAAAGAAAGAAAGAAAGTAAGAAAGAAAGAAAGAAAGAAAGAGAAAGAAAGAAAGAAAGAAAGAAAGGAAGGAAGGAAGGAAGGAAGGAAGGAAGGAAGGAAGGAAGGAAGGAAGGAAGGAAAAAAGAAAGAAAAAGAAAGAAGAAGAAAGAAGAAAGAAAGAAGAGGAAGAAAGAAAGAAAGAAAAGAAAAAGAAAGAAAGAAGAAAGAGAAAGAAAGAAAGAAAGAAAGAAAGAAGGAGGGAAGAAAGAAAGAAAAGAAAGAAGGAGAAGAAAGAAAGAAGAAAGGAAGGAAGGAAGAAAGAGTAAAAGAAAGAAAGAATAAAGAAAGAAGGAAGGAAGAAAGAAAGAAAGAAAGAAGAAAGGAAGGAAGGAAGAAAGAGTAAAAGAAAGAAAGAATAAAGAAAGAAGGAAGGAAGAAAGAAAGAAAGGAAGGAAGGAAGGAAGACAGACAGAAAGAAGAAAGGAAGGAAGGAAGGAAGGAAGGAAGGAAGAAAAAAGAAAGAAAAAGAAAGAAAGAAAAAGAAGAAGAAAGGAAGAAAGAATGAAAGAAGAAAGAAAGAAGAAAGGAGGAAGGAGGAAGGAGGAAGAAAGAAAGAAGAAAGGAGGAAGGAGGAAGGAAGGAAGAAAGAGAAAAAGAAAGAAAGAAAGAAAGAAAGGAAGGAAGAAAGAAAGAAGAAAGGAGGAAGAAAGAGAGAAAGAAAGAAAGCAAAGAAAGAAAGAAAGAAAAAAAAGAAAAAAAGAAGGAAGGAAGGAAGGAAGAAAAGAAAAGGAAAAAAGAAAGAAAGAAAGAAGGAACGAAAGAAAGCAAGGAAGAAAGAAAGAAAGAAGGAAGAAAGAAAGAAAGAAAGAAAGAAAGAAAGAAAGAAAGAAAGAAAGAAAGAAAGAGAAAAGAAAGAAAGAAAGAGAAAGAAAGAAAGAAAGAAAGAAAGAAAGAAGAAGAAAGAAAGAAACGAAGAAAGAAAGGAAGGAAGGAGGAAGGAAGGAAGGAAGGAGAAAGAAAGGAAGGAAGGAAGGAAGGAAGGAGAAAAGAAAGAAAAGAAAGAAGAAGAAAGAAAAGAAAGAAGAAAGGAAGAAAGAAAGAAAGAAAGAAAAAGAAAGAAAGAAGAAAGAGAAAGAAAGAAAGAAGAGAAAGAAAGAAGGAGGGAAGAAAGAAAGAAAAGAAAGAAGGAAGAAAGAAAGAAGAAAGGAAGGAAGGAAGAAAGAAAGAGAAAAAGAAAGAAAGAATGAAAGGAAAAAAGGAAGAAAGAAAAAGAAAAGAAAGAAAGAAAAGAAAAAGAAAGAAGAAAGGAAGGAAGGAAGAAAGAGTAAGAGAAAGAAAGAAGAAAGAAGGAAGGAGAAAGAAGAAGGAAGGAAGGAAGGAAGACAGACAGAAAGAAAGGAAGGAAGGAAGGAAGGAAGAAAAAAGAAAGAAAAAGAAAGAAAGAAAAAGAAAGAAGAAAGGAAGAAAGAATGAAAGAAGAAAGAAAGAAAGAAAGAAAGAAAGAAACAACGAAAGAAAGAAAGAAAGGAAGGAAGGAAGGAAGGAAGAAAGGAAGGAAGGAAGGAAGGAAAGGAAGGAAGGAAGAAGAAGAAGAAAGAAAGAAAGGAGGGAAGAAAGAAAGAAAAAGAAAGGAAGAAAGAAAGGAAGAGAAAGAAAGAAGGAAAGAAAGAAGGAAGAAAGAAGAAAGGAAGAAAGAAAAAAGAAAGAAGAAAGGAAGGAAGGAAGAAAGAGAAAAAGAAAGAACGAATAAAAAGAATGAAAGGAAAAAAGGAAGAAAGAAAAAGAGAAAAAGAAAGGAAGAAAGAGAGAAGAAAGAAAGAAAGAAAGAAAGAAAGAAAGAAAGAAAGAAAGAATAAAAGAAGGAAGGAAGGAAGGAAGAAGAAAGGAGGGAAGAAAGAAAAAGAAAGAAGAAAGGAAGGAAGGAAGAGAAAAAGAAAGAAAAAAGAATGAATGAAAGGAAAAAAGGAAGAAAGAAAAAGAGAAAAAGAGGAAGAAAGAGAGAAGAAAGAAAGAAAAAGAAAGAAGAAAGGAAGGAAGAAAGAGTAAAAGAAAGAAAGAATAAAATAAGGAAGGAAGGAAGGAAGGAAGAAAGAAAGAAAGAAAGAAAGAAAGAAAGAAAGAAAGAAAGAAAGAAAGAAAGAAAGAAAGAAAAGAAAGGAAAGAAGGAAGAAAAGAAGAAAGAAAGACAAGAAAGAAAGAAAGAAAAGACAAGAAAGAAAGAAAGAAAAGAAAGAAAGAAAGAAAGAAAGAAAGAAAGAAGAAGAAAGAAAGAAAGAAAGAAAGAAAGAAAGAAAAGAAAGAAAAAGAAAAGAAAGAAAAAGAAAGAAAGAAAGAAAAAGAAGAAGAAAAAGGAGGAAGGAAGGAAGAAAGAGAAAAAGAAAGAAAGAAGGAAGGAAGAAGAGAAAAAGAAGAAAGAAAAGAAAGAAAAGAAAGAAAAGAAAAAGAAGGAGGGAAGAAAGAAAAAGAAAGGATGAAAGAAAGAAAAAGAAAGAAAGAGAAGAAAGAAGGAAAGAAAGAAGGAAGGAAGAAAGAAAGAAAGAAGAATGAAGAAAGAGAAAGAAAGAAGAAAGGAAGGAAGGAGAAAAAGAAAGAAGAAAAAGAATGAAAGGAAAAAAGGAAGAAAGAGAAAAAGAAAGGAAGAAAGAGAGAAGAAAGAAAAGAAAGAAGGAAAGGAAGGAAGAAAGAAAGAGTAAAAGAAAGAATAAAAGAAGGAAGGAAGGAAGAAGAAAGGAAGGAAGAAAGAAAAAGAAAAGAAGAAAGGAAGGAAGGAAGAGAAAAAGAAAGAAGAAAGAAAGAATGAAAGGAAAAAAGGAAGAAAGAAAAAGAGAAAAAGAGGAAGAAAGAGAAGAAAGAAAGAAGAAAGGAAGAAAGGAAGAGTAAAAGAAAGAAAGAATAAAAGAAGGAAGGAAGGAAGAAAGAAAAAAAGAAAGAAAGAAAGAAAGAAAGAAAGAAAGAAAGAAAGAAAGAAAGAAAGAAAGAAAGAAAGAAAGAAAAAAAGAGAAAGAAAGATAGGAAGGAAGAAAGAAAGAAGAAAGGAGGAAGGAGGAAGGAAGGAAGAAAGAGAAAAAGAAAGAAAGAAGAAAGGAGGAAGGAAGGAAAGAAAGAGAAAAAGAAAGAAGGAAGAAAGAGAGAAAGAAAGAAAGAAAGCAAAAGAAAAGAAAGAAAGAAAAAGAAAAGAAAGAAAAAGAAGGAAGGAAGGAAAGGAAGAAAAAGAAAAAGGAAAAAAGAAAGAAAGAAAGAAAGAAGGAAAGAAAGGAAGGAAGGAAGGAAGGAAGAAAAAAGAAAGAAAAAGAAAGAAAGAAAGAAAGGAAAGAAAGAAAGAAAGAACAAAGAAAGAAAGATAGAAAGAAAGAAAGAAAGAAAGAAAGAAAGAAAGGAAGGAAGGAAGGAAGGAAGGAAGGAAGGAAGAAAAAAGAAGAAAAAGAAAGAAAGAAAGAAAGAAAGAAAGAAGAAGAAGAAGAAAGAAAGAAAAGAAAGAAAGAAAGAAAAGAAAAAGAAAAGAAGAAGAAAGAGAAAGAAAGAAAGAAAGAAAGAAGGAGGGAAGAAAGAAAGAAAAAGAAAGAAGGAAGGAAGAAAGAAAGAAGAAAGGAAGGAAGGAAGAAAGAAAGAGATAAAGAAAGAAAGAATGAAAGGAAAAAAGGAAGAAAAGAAAAGAAAGAAAGAGAAAGAAGAAAGAAAAAGAAAGGAGGAAGGAAGGAAGGAAGAAAGAGTAAAAGAAAGAAAGAATAAAGAAAGAAGGAAGGAAGAAAGAAAGAAAGGAAGGAAGGAAGGAAGACAGACAGAAAGAAAGAAAGGAAGGAAGGAAGGAAGGAAGGAAGGAAGGAAAAAGAAAGAAAAAGAAAGAAAGAAAAAGAAAGAAGAAAGGAAGAAAGAATGAAAGAAGAAAGAAAGAAAGAAAGAAAGAAAGAAAAGAAAGAAAAGGAAAGAAAGAAAGAAAAGAAAGAAAAGAAAGAGAAAGAAAGAAAGGAAAGGAAGGAAGGAAGGAAGGAAGGAAGGAAGGAAGGAAGGAAGAAAGAAAGGAAGGAAGGAAGGAAGGAAGGAAGGAAGGAAGGAAGGAAGGAAGAAAGAAAGAAAGAAAAAGTAGGAGGGAAGAAAGAAAGAAAAAGAAAGGAAGAAAGAAAGGAAGAGAAAGAAAGAAGGAAAGAAAGAAGGAAGAAAGAAGAAAGGAAGAAAGAAAAAGAAAGAAGAAAGGAAGGAAGAAAGAAAGATTAAAAGAAAGAAAGAAAGAATAAAAGAAGGAAGGAAGGAAGGAAGAAGAAAGGAGGGAAGAAAGAAAAAGAAAGAAGAAAGGAAGGAAGAGAAAAAGAAAGAAAAAAGAATGAATGAAAGGAAAAAAGGAAGAAAGAAAAAGAAAAAGAGGAAGAAAGAGAGAAGAAAGAAAGAAAAAGAAAGAAGAAAGGAAGAAAGAGTAAAAGAAAGAAAGAATAAAATAAGGAAGGAAGGAAGGAAGAAAGAAAGAAAGAAAGAGAGAAAGAAAGAAAGAGAGAAAGAAAGAAAGAAAGAGAAAGGGAAAGAAATAAGAAAGAAGAAAGACAGAAAGAAAGAAAGAAAGAAAGAAAGAGAAAGAAAGAAAGAAAAGAAAAAAGAAAGAAAGAAAGAAAATAGAAAGGGAAAGAAATAAGAAAGAAGAAAGACAGAAAGAAAGAAAGAAAGAAAAAAGAAAGGAGGAAGGAAGGAGGAAGGAAGAAAGAGAAAAAGAAAGAAAGAAGAGAAGAGAAAGAAAGAAAGAAAGAAAGAAAGAAATAAAGAAAAAGAGAAAGAAAGAAAGATAAAGAAAGAAAGAAAAAAAGGAGGAAGGAAGGAAGAAAGAGAAAAAGAAAGAAAGAAGGAAGAAGAAAGAGAAAAAGAAAGAAAGAAAGAAAGAAAGAAGAAAAGAAAGAAAGAAAAGAAAAGAAAGAAAGAAAAGAAAGAAAGAAAGAAAGAAGAAAAGAATAAGAAGGAGGGAAGAAAGAAAAAAGAAAGGAAGAAGAAGAAAGAAAAAGAAAAGAAGAGAAAGAAAGAAGGAAAGAAAGAAGGAAGGAAGAAAGAAAGAAGAAAGGAAGAAAGAAAAGAAAGAAGAAAGGAAGGAAGAGAAAAAGAAAGAAGAAAAAGAATGAAAGGAAAAAAGGAAGAAAGAAAAAAGAGAGAAAGAAAGAAAGAAAGAGAGAAGAAAGGAAAAAGAAAGAAGAAAGGAAGGAAGAAAGAAAGAGTAAAAGAAAGAATAAAAGAAGGAAGGAAGGAAGAAAGAAAAAAAGAAAGAAAGACAGAAAGAAAGAAAGAAAGAAGAAAGAAAGAATGAAAGGAAAAAAGGAAGAAAGAAAAAGAGAAAAAGAGGAAGAAAGAGAAGAAAGAAAAGAAAAAAGAAAGAAAGAGAAGGAAGGAAGGAAGAGTAAAAGAAAGAAAGAATAAAAGAAGGAAGGAAGGAAGAAAGAAAAAAGAAAGAAGAAAGAAAGAAGAAAGAAAGAAAGAAAGAAAGAAAGAAAGAAAGGAAGGAAGGAAGGAAGAAAGAAAGAAAGGAGGAAGGAGGAAGGAAGAAGAAAAGAAGAAAGAAAGAAAGAAGAAAGGAAGGAAGAAGAGAAAGAGAAAAGAAAGAAGGAAGAAAGAGAGAAAGAAAGAAGAAAGAAAGAAAGAAAGCAAAGAAAGAAAGAAAGAAAAGAAAAGAAAAAAGAAGGAAGGAAGGAAGGAAGAAAAAGAAAAGGAAAAAGAAGAAAGAAAGAAAGAAAGAAGGAAAGAAAGAAAGGAAGGAAGGAAGGAAGAAAGAAAGACAAGAAAGAAAGAAGAAAAGAAAGAAAGAAAGAAAGAAAAAGAAAGAAAGAAAAGAAAGAAAGAAAGAAAGAAAGAAGAAAAGAAAGAAAGAAAGAAAGATAAAGAAAGAAAGAAAGAGAAGAAAGAAAAAGAGAAGAGAAGAAAAGACTAAATCATGCAAATTGCTACTAATTAGGTGAGGCTAGAGAAAATAATGCTGAATGAAGTTAATCTAAAGGAGAGAGCCCTACAATCTGTTCTCTCTCATATGCAAAAAGTAGAATGCATGCCTCTGGTTTGGGGCTGAAATAGGAGGAAGGGAACACTACTACAATGGTGGAGGGAATTTCTACCTGGAAGAAGAGGATGAAAGATTGAAAAGTATTATGCATAAAACTATTAGCAACAGTATTATAAAACAATATTGTTGAAATATTGTATTTCTGAAATTGAATTATTGATCAATTAAATTAAAAAATTTAAAAATAAAGAAATGAATAAGTGGAATGGTAACTAGTAATAGCCTGGTGGAACATAGGAGCAAGAATGAAGGGCCTTTTACATATCTGTTGTGTAGAGGGGGAGTGTTTGTATCTATTTAAAACACTAAGTCTACTAAAATTGTAAGCATGGGATCCAAACTTCAATAAATAAACTTAAAAATATAGCAGCTAAATAGGCAAGCAGAAAGACAGGAACCTATGGACACTGGAGATCAGATGCTGACAAGGGTGTTGGGCTTTAACTGTTATCTTGTAAATCTATGTCATTAGTAAACAATAGTGTGTGAAGTTTGTCTGTGTAGTTTGAGGGGTCAGAGAGATACCACAGCCATAGGGTGTTTGCATTGCAAGCAGCCAACCTAGAACAAATAGACGTTCGAATCCCTGGATCCCATATGGTCCCCAAGCCAACCAGGAGTGATTTCTGAGTGCAGACCCAGGAGTAACCTCTGAGCATTGCTGGGTGTGACCCAAATAACAAATATATGTATATATATATATATATATAATATATGTATATATATATATTATATGTATATATATATACATATATATGTAGTTAGAATCTAGACAGTTCACCTTCTATGAAGAATATAGAACTTAAAATAAATGAAATACCTATCTTTCAGCAAGTCCATTCCTTGCCCTTAGTTACCTACAGTAAAAACTCAGAAAAGATTCTAAAAGATTTTATTTTTACATACCTATCTTTATCACAACATTGTTTCAATGGTCAATATCTGGAAGTAATCACTCTAATGACAAATAAGTTGTACAAAATTGTGGTATAAATTTGAAATGAAATATAACACAGATATAAAATAAGATGCAATCCTAATTTTTGCTGCAACATCATCATTATGATAAGCAATATTAAATAAGAAAAATATCAAATTATCTCACTCAAGTGTGCTATAGGGAAAAATAAGAATATTAAAGATTTTCAATAATCCATAGCCTTATAAATCTTATCTTAATTAGTGTTGAATATAGATCATTGGAAGGGAGTTTATGTGGGAGGACAAGAGGAAATCTATAGATCTTAGAAGATATTGGCACTATTGACACTTAGGATGTGGGTGTGTAGAATGACACTTTTGGGTGGGGGTCACACCTGGCAGCGCTCAGGGGTTACACTTGGCTCTACACTCAGAAATCGCTCCTGGCAGGCTCAGGGGACCATATGGGATGCTGGGATTCAAACCACCATCCTTCTGCATGGAAGGCAAACGCCTTACCTCCATGCTATCTCACTGGCCCTCTATAATGACATTTAAACCTAGAAAATAAACATGAGCATGGACCATAATGGAAATATCAATAATAATTATATAACGTGAAAATAAATCAGTATGTCCCAGTTATCAGTTGGTAATTAACCACTTTTGACAGAAAGTTAGAGAAATAGAAAAAAAGTTAGCTGCCTTTCACATTAGCTGACCAGTTTTTAGTTCAGTTCAGATCCCCTGAGCCACACCAGGAGTGATCCCTGAGGACAGAGCAGAGTAAGCACTGCTGGTTATGATCCAAAACCTGTGAAAAAAATACAACTCACACACACAAAAAATCTAGTCCTAGATGTTTTTTTCTAGTACATTATACTATATTTCAAAGATATATATATATATATATATATATTATATATATATAATTATATATATATATATATATATATATATATATATATATACTAATTAACCACAAAGTTTAAGAACCTGAAGAAGGTAATATTATTTTTGAGCCTGTATTACCATGATATTCAAAATAGATGAAGTTGCTAAAGGAAAATACAAACTAAGAAAATATTGTTGAATAGTATATTTAACCTTTATATTATTAAATTGAAATATAGAAATTAATAATTCATAATCAAGCGAGATTCATTTCAGCTCATTGTTAATTTAACATTAAAAATAACTAACCATGTTATTTATTCATTGTGTAAACAAACCGTAACAAATAAGTTGAACATAGATATATGTTCAGGATTGCAAGAAACCATTTGTTTCTTTTTTTGGAGGGGATTGGGTTTTTGTGTCACACCTGGCAGCTATCAGGGTTTATTCCTGGCTCTGTGTTCAGAAATTGCTCCTGGCAGGCTTTGGAGACCATATGGGATTCTGGGAATCTAACTGGGTCTTTCCAGGGATGGCCGCCTGCAAGGCAAACTCCCTACAAGTTGTGCTATCGCTCTGGCCCCACCATTTGTTTCTGAAATATAAAATACATAAGTTTTTTAGGCTGCAGTTATCTTTTAGTGGGTTCATTCCTATATCTAGTTAAACTCATTTTTTTATTTTTGGGCCACACCCAGTGACTTTCAGGGGTTACTCCTGGCTATGTGCTCAGAAATCGCTCCTGGATTGGGGGACCATATGGGACGCGGGGGGAGGGGTTCCGAACTGCAGTCCGTCCTAGGCACGCACAAGGCAAAATGCCTTACTGCTTATGCCACTGCTCCAGCACCCCCCAGTTGAATTCCTATAACTTCTTCCAGTTAATTAGTATTCTCTGTGAGGAATATAACTAAATATGGGTTAACACGATATTGTATTCTGTCCAAACAAACTTATTTTATCTGTAGCTTAATGAAGTAGGAGAATTAGTTATTAATTTAAAAAATGATAGATTTTATTTAATATGATAGACTGTTTAAAGAAATTCATAAAAATTATATAGCACATAAAGATTACTAAATAAATTATAACATATTTTTGCAGATTTTAAATAAAACTAGTGATGATTAGAATGAATAATGATTCTTACTTGTCATATGAAGGAATTTCTCAATTTTTATCCAAATTTAATATTCCCATGTGTGTTTTACCAGTACATATAAGTTTAAAATGAGTACATAAAAGAGACAGCATTAAAATTTAGGTTGCAAACATCCATAGCTACCTAATTCTTTAAATCTTAGTGTACAAATAAAATCAGCAAATTGACACAAGTGTCTCTTAGTATTTTATATACTTTTTATAAAATGATTTCATTTTTTTTTTTTAGATAGCAAAAGGATTCCTACATATTAGGAGACCAAGTTCAATGCATATCACTGAATGATCCCCCAATTAATGCTGGAAGTAGCACCCTGCACATTGTGCCAAGTTCTATGCTCTGAAAAAGAATGATTTCCTTATAGACAAGTTGACAAGAAATTACACCATTCTCTCTTTTTTTAACCATATAATGTAATCTACAAATATTTGACGTAGTATTATGCCCTATTCGTGTATATAGAAAAGCTGTCTAATTGAAAATGAATGTTTTTATGATTAAACATATTCAGAGAGTTTTTCATACATTGTAATTGTTTAGTCCAATACTTCAAAGTTTCAGACCAAATAGTAGATCTGGAAGCATAGGGATTATTTCATTCATCACTGCTTACTCTCAATGCTTGTCTTTTAATCACATGATTCTAATAAGATTATTCCTATATTACTTTTTTTTTTTTTTTGGTTTTTGGGTCATACCCGGCCACGCTCAGGGGTTACTCCTGGCTTTAAGCCCAGAAATCGCCCCTGGCAGGCTCTGAGGACCGTATGGGATGCCTGGATTCGAACCAATGATTTTCTGCATGAAAGGCAAATGCCTTACCTCCATGCTCTCTCTCCAGCCCCATTCCTATATTACTTTGAAATAGAAAAAACAAACTAAAGTTTCAGAAATTTTGGACCTAAATATTTTTCTTTATTTATTTAATTCTGGCTCAATGGTATAGATATATAAATCCACATATACATATATATAAATGTATATGTACATTTATATATATGTATATGTGGATTTATATATCTATACAGCATATATATAAAATATATAAAACATGGGTGGTCCTCATTGATACCATAAATATATAAATATATAAAATATGGGTGGTATCTCAGTGAAGGATTGGTCCATTCTGGTGTAACTCAGTCTTGTATTTAACCAACAGCCAAATGGAAACCAGATGCACTGTATAAACTGGATGATACACTTTGTGTTTATGTTGCTATATAGACAGGTTTTATGAAAAGTAGCTTTATAGAAAGGTATATGGAATATGAAAATAGCTTATAAAAAGGTATACTTCATAAAAATCATTAAGTCTCTTGAGCTTATCTCTCATTGCTTCCTTTTTTTTCTTTTTCTGGTCTCTCGAGTATATGTACGGTGACCAAAGATATAAGACTGTTTCATATTTGGATGGTATTCAAATCTCATCTTTTTCAACAAGTTTTTAAATGTTTTATCTTCCAGTGATTAAGTAGTAGACTATGGACATTTGCATAAAGAATTTTGAGAATTACTGCAGTAAAAGGAAAAAATATATTGCAGTTCATTCAAACTTTTTAGCTTTATTGAAAAAATCAAACTACAATAATTTATTTATAGAAACTATTGAAAACATACATGAAATTAGGACTACTTTCTTGTATTTTTACTATGCAATAAATAAAAGTACATAATAAAAAAGTTTCCAAAATATTTGTAGATTTTATATTTTAAGTAAATTATGAAAAATCTGGATGTAAACTTCTACTCAGAATTACGAGACACATCAGAAAGTAAGTATGTATTCTACTTGTCAATAAATTTATTTTTATTTTTTCCACTAATTGGTTTATCATACTAGAAAATTGCAGAAGCCTCTAAATTATCACTTTAAATTATTAATATATAGTTTAATATTTTACTTATTGTTCAAAATAATAGCAGTCTTAGCTATTAGTCTATTAGTCTCTGCTAATTTTTATGTTATGAAAAAGTATTAATTTTAAAGGAAAAATGTCATAAAGAGAAAAACCTTAAAAGAAGAAAAATAAACACAATATAAGATTTGGTGCTTATTAACTACTAATTTGCCCAGTGCATGCAATATATAAAAATAATACAAAATATTGAGCCCATATATCATATATAAAATTGTATAAGACTTAAAACAAATAGATTGAATTTAATTTTATTTTTGGTTTCTATAAAGTACATCTTAGAAGGTATTATATCTAGTCCCTTTTGAAGTATTGCAATGAAAAACAAAACAAAACAAAACAAAACAAAACCGTCTTCTGTGTTCCTTATTGTGCTCAGACAAATTTAAGTCTGCGGCCTGGAGCTATGCACATTTGGTAGGGCATGTGGCCCCCAAAACAAAACATAAACAAATTTGGGTCAAATGATAAAGTGATAGTTTTTAAACGGTCATTTAAAATCCAAGATCAAGAATTTGTCATTGTTACAGCCCTGGATATTGGATTACAAAAATGTTTACCAAGCAGTGGAGGGGAGTTTGGGAGAAAATAAAAAGCAGACCAGAAGATATAGGGATAGAGGTGGAGTGTAATGGACACTTTAATATTAGTAGGGTGCGGTGACTACATACATGATTGCTTAAAAATTCACATTTTGAAATCAGGCTACCTAAACCATAATATATTTTAAATAAATAAAAATGCTTCTTAACTTTAATGAATAACCCAATAAATATATTACTATGTCTATAGAACTGTATTATTGATATGACTCAGTGATTAATCTCTCAGGCTTCTGTTTTTTATATACTTTACAAACTTTTGTTCAAAATCAATAATATATTATTCAGTTATTGGCAATATTTATTTCTGTTGGTTCTGTTTAGAGGATTACAAAGAATAAAAATAATCAAGGCAGCTTTGATGAGAAATTGTAAGTTGTCCAGTAGTTTTCATTGAAGAATTTTAGACAATTCAATTTTATGAACAGCATTAGAATTAACACATGATGGGCATGAATATATAAAAATACTATGCCTTCAAAGTTAAGGAGTCACATAAATCTCATGGCTTTAGGTTGCTTTGTGTACTGCTATTAATGTTATAATGTACTACAATCTGGGGACTTGTGGACAAAGTTAATTGTACATGGATTCTGCCTTATTTTTCTTAATGTTTTTTTTACTGTAAGTTTAATATTTAGGCGTCAGCAAGGGGATTTCTTCTGAGAACTCTGTTTATGGGCGATTGTTCTTTCATTGTAACTTTACCTTATCCTCTTTGCATCATTGTTCTCATAATTAAAAATAAAAAATTAAAAAAAATTACATGAAATCTTGGAAACTGGAGAATACTGTTAAACTGCGTGCATAGTAAACTTGCTATATAAAATGCACAGAAATAGAAAAAAGAGATGTATTGCATATATGGAAAATTTAGTTAGATGTCATGGGTTTATATATAGGAGAAAACTCATTATGTATTTCAGAAAGCACGTTTAATTTTAAATAAAAGAAATGTATATTATCTGCTTTATAAGTGTTCGTGGATATCACTAAATTGTTATTACAGAAAAGACCATTTCTTATTTCACTGGAGTTATAAATGTAAATATTAAAGTATTCAACATTTTTATAATCATTTTATTTACCTTTGAGTTCTGTTTTTCACCAACAGATTTTGCTAAAAGAAAATAAAAAGCCAACTGCATTATGAAAAACCACACAGTCGTTTCAGAGTTTATACTCTTGGGCATATCAGACAACCCAAAGCTTCAAGTTATAATTTTTATTTTTTTACTTCTGACTTATGCATTAAGTATCACTGGCAACCTCATCATCATTGTCCTCACATTGATAGACTGTCATTTACAGACACCTATGTATTTTTTCCTCCGAAATTTTTCCTTCTTAGAAATTTCATTTACCAGTGTTTCTATCCCCAGATTTTTAGGGTCAATCATTACTAAGATCAAGACCATTTCCTATAATAACTGTTTAGCTCAATTATTTTTCTTCATCTTCATGGGTGTGACTGAATTTTTCCTTCTTACTGCCATGTCTTATGATCGCTATGTTGCCATCTGCAAACCTCTTCATTACACCACCATCATGAACAAGAAAATCTGCACCCTGCTCGTCTTTAGTTCGTGGCTAGCAGGATTTCTTACCATTTTCCCACCACTCATGCTTGTCCTCCAGTTAGATTTTTGTGCTTCCAATATAATTGATCACTTCTCTTGTGATTATTTCCCCATTTTACAACTCTCATGCTCAGATACTAGGGTTTTAGAGATGATTGGTTTTTACTTTGCCTTTGTTACTCTGCTTTTCACATTGGCATTAATAATTCTGTCCTATATTTGCATCATTAGTACTATTCTGAGAATTCCATCTGCTAGCCAGAGGAAAAAGGCTTTCTCCACGTGCTCTTCTCACATGATTGTCATTTCCATTTCTTACGGAAGTTGTATATTCATGTATGTAAAGCCTTCAGCAAATGAAAGAGCTTCACTGACCAAAGGAATTGCTATTCTCAACACATCAATTGCTCCCATGTTGAACCCTTTTATATATACCCTGAGAAACCAACAAGTAAAACAAGCTTTCAGAAACTTGGTTCATAAAGTAGTATTTTCTAGAAACGAATAAAATTATATATGTATTGACTGAAATCAATGTAATTGTGAAGATTTAAAATGGGAAAGTAAATTTTATCTTTTATAATGTTCTTTTTTAATAATTTTTATTGTGATCAAGGTGAATTACAAATCTTCACAGTAATATTTAAGGTACATAGTGACAATGAATTAGGTCCATTCCCACCACCAGTGTTATCCTCCTTCCACCCCTGTTCTCAGCATGCATCCCATACCTTACTTCTATGAATTTTGACAGATAACTACAATAGTAACTATTTGTTTAAACTTTATTTTTTACCTGAAAAATTATGTTGTATCTTCCTTTTAAACTGTTTGAGACTTCATGTAACCATTGATTTATAATTTTAAATAGAAAACTGGTGGCTGCTATAGAAGAGTTATTATTTATTATTCTGGGTAAAATTATTTTATGGGATTACTTTTAATATTTCAATATACATTTTACAATAAGACTTAAATAAACTATAAGTATTAAGTATTTAAATTAAAACACTTTTAATCTACTTTAACATTTTTATTACTAATATGATTCTTAAGTTTAGATGAATGTGAAATAAAGTAAATCACTCAAAAACAATTATTTTGTCTATAATCTCTAGTATCTTCCTAACTCATCTCAATCCTATCAAGTATTTGATTTATTTTCAAACAATCTTAAGGTAATGATATCCCAACTTTTTGCTTTATTAGCAACATTTACTATATCTTCTTTATCTTGATCATTTGTATTTTTTGTCAAAAATAAAGAGAATTTTCTTGTGACTCATGCCAAACTATGTGTTATATTAGTATTACATCTTTTATAATCAGTTAATAGTATACCATCTTTTATATCATATTATAGCATGGTTATCTCTTTATTAAAATTTATTAATTATGCTGAGAAAAATTGAACAATTTTTCTAAGGGCATTGAACTATAATAGCAAATATTATAGTCAGATTTAAAAATAAATATGTTTGCTATATTTTATATGGATTTTGCGCACATTTACTAGGAACTTGCACAATTTTATGGACTTTTAAAAACTGACATCATATGTTTTGGGTAAGATTGCATTATTTTAGATAGTCACAGAAGGTATTAACTTCTAGTATAAATGTCATTAAATTAGCATTGATCTATAGAAAAAAGAAATTCTCAAGTGCTATTACTAGAGAGCATTGGAGTAAGTAGGGGGAAAATATAAAGGCTAAGCAACTTTAGGCACTAAGTAGGTTTTATTGAAATAAAATTAAAAAAATAAGAATAAATGTATTTTAAAGCAGTGTCAATTCCCATGTCATAAGATAGTATGTAATGTTGGTTAGAAAGTTGTATAGGGGCCGGAGAGATAGCATGGAGGTAAGGCGTTTGCCTTTCATGCAGGAGGTCATCGGTTTGAATCCGTGCCTGCCAGGAGCAATTTCTGAGTGTGAAGCCAGGAATAACCCCTGAGTACTGCCGGGGGTGAACCAAAAACTACAAAAAAAAAAAAGAAAAAGGAAAAGAAAAAAAAAAAGAAAGTTGTATAAGGAATTAATGTATTTGGTTGTTGTTTATCTGAAACAAAAAGCTGAGGGAAACAAGATTCGTATTAGCATTTTTGTTGGTTGTTATTATTTTATTTTTATTTTTATTATTTTAAGCTTATTTTTGTGGATGCCATTCCTTGCAGAGCTGAGTGTTTACTCCTTGTTCTTTACTCAGGGATCATCATTTCTTATTGTAGTCACAGGCCATAGTGATTCTATGGCTGCAATGGTTTGAAGTACAATTGACTGCAAGAAAGATAAGCGTCTTACTTAACCCCTAAACATTCTATCTGGCTTCTCTTTATTGTTCTTTTTTTTTCTTTCTAATTAGGCATTGTATCCAACCTTCCTTTTCAAATTCCAATGCTAATGTGTATTATGTTTTATATTCCTTAGTGTTTTGTTTATACTTCTATTCTAGCAATTTTGGTTCACTGAATTAGTCCCCTGAGTCAATAGCAGAGTGAATAAACAAAACACCAAATAGTATGGCCTATATACAATTTTTGTACAAACTGTATAAAAGAGTTTTAAAACATCTGATGTTTTTGCTCTCCATGTATATTGCTTTCTTTTGTATACTATAGTCAAGAAAATGTATCCCGTTAGATAAAATGAGAGAATTTAAGATAAAAATAGTGACAATTGAAATCAAAATTATTTGATGAAAAAAAGAATGCGTATTTTCAGAAATGCTGATTTTCCTGGATTACAGCATGGAAATTGGTAATATACAAATATATAGTATATGTTTTGTTTGTTTTTTTTAACAATTATTAGTATTAGTTAATGTAAAATAAAAACAAAGATGATCAGATAGATGGTAACAGAAAGCTCTCAAACCATCTAGTTGATTCAGAACATACTTGCTCAATTTGAATTAATTTAAATTAAGAGAAACAGAAGTTGCATTGTGAAATTAGATACATTTTTAAAGTCCAGGAATAGGCTTATTATATTCTTGTTATGTGAATTTATTCATTTTTGATTGAATAAAGGTAAGAATTTGCTTACTCTGTGTCTGTGTTTCTAATTAAATATAATGTACGTTTAAAAAATTGTTTAAAATAATTTATTTAAATTACAGGTGATTTGGAGTTGTATTTGATCATTGCAAACTATGCAAACATATTTAAGGTATATAACTTAGTCTCAATTCAGCATTTAGGTATTAATAAGGTAAGCTTTATATGTTGTCATAATGGGTAAATTAAATAAAATATGAATATATTTGTTATTTTTGACTCAATGATGAAGTGTTTTTAAATATTTTTATAAACAATTATAAAGTGCAAGTCCTTTATATTTCAGACATGTAATGATAGTGAATTAGGGTCATTCTCACCACCAGTGTTGACCTCCGTCACCAGAATGCATCCCATACCTCCCCCTTAACTCCTTGGCATACCAGTGTAACAGGTCCATTTTTAGGTTAGATTGTTATAGTTTGGGTCTCTTGATTCTATTGTCTTTGACTTTGGCTTAAGTATTTAGTTCTAAGTTCTGTCAAAATCACAGTGTTCTACCAAAATTTATAATTAATTACAACAAATAAGAGTAGATATCTGAGTATGAAACACATTGTAAGATGATTTATAGATGACACATATAATATTAAATCTTAAAAAACTAACTTAAAATTTCAGATTCATTTAAATAGGAAAAAGAGCTAAAATAATTAACTCATTTTAAGTCAAAACTCCATTAAGGACTTTTATTTTAATACCTGTTTCTATAACTGTTAAGCTCAGGTACTTTCTGTTTTAAGTATAAATAAGTAACATATAAATATATATGTAATGTTTTATAATTACTTTACTATACTTCTTGTTTAAATTATAGATTTCTAGTTAAAGAACTGAGAGTATGAGTTTATGAGTAGATATTTGGTATAAACCCTAAAAATATTACCCCTAATATTTTCAAAAATATTATTAAGAACTTCTTTTTTTATTACTATTAAATATATTTTTTATTTAAGTAACATGATCATATTTGGGTTATAGTCATAACCAGAACACCCCCCTTCACCAGTGCAACATTACCCCCTCCCCCCTTCCCATCCCCTGCCTGTATTCGAGACAGGCATTCTACTTCTTAAAACTTCTTAAAAGATCTTTTTCATGATTTATTCCTATGATATGCATGTATTAGTCTATCCATGATTATTAAAATAAATGTGTAAAATTATTTTTAGTTATTCAGTGAGATAATATTCAAAATAATTATAAAAATATTAAGATAAAATTATAATAAAATGATTTCTAATAGAGCAATAGACTAGTACATGGCCGACCTGATTTAATTCTCAGAACTGCAAATAATACCACAAGTGCTTTCATGAGTGGTCCCTGAGCACAGATTCAGTAGGACAATCTGGGCATCACTATTTGTGACCCCGCAAGACTATTATAAATAAAATAATTCTTCCAAGCATTATATAGATTCTTTTGAGTAGTCATTGCTTCAGATCAATTTATCTTTAAGAATTCTAGTGAATTCTTAAAGCAACCAGATGTTATGGCCCAAAAGCACAGAAAGATTTTATGGTATAGAAATATTGAATTATAATAAATTTGAGAGACTAAAGATATGGTAATTGCAACATTAAACTATTCACTTTATGAACTTAAACGCTGACATTTAGTTAAACTCACACATTCAAAACAAACTAATATGATCAATACAACTCATTACTTTGTAAATATTATTTGTGAAAATTTAATCATGATTTCTAGTGAGGTTGAGCTGAAGGAGAAATTAAACATAGAGAAATATAAAAATTCTAAACTTTCAAAGTTACTGCATTGAAATGGTTAGATTAAATACATTAATACTGCTAAAAACAAAGGCAAAAATTTAGAAATACAATAAAACCTATTAGGGTATTTTCTAAATATTTCAAAAGATAACACATTTGGATGTTCTAACAATATTCACTAATCTAGAAAAAGGGGCCGAAGAGATAGCATGGAGGTAGGGCATTTGCCTCGCATGCAGAAGGACAATGGTTCAAATCCCAACATCCCATATGGTCCCCCGAGCCTGCCAGGAGCAATTTCTGAGCATAGAGCCAGGAGTAATCCCTGAACTCTCTGAGTGTGACCTCCCTCCAAAAAAGAAAAAAATACCTTTATTATGTTAGAGATCAAAAAATTACCAATACTGGGGTCAGAGCAATACCACAGTGATAGTTGCCATGCATGCGGCCAACCTGGGACAGACCGTGGTTCAATTCCTGGCATTTCATCCCCCAATCCCCAAGCCTGCCAGGAGATATTTCTAAGAGCACCAATGGATATAGCCCCCAAACTATTATATATATGTATATATATATATGTAATATATACATATATAATTTTATATTTTTATATATTATATATTTTAACTCTCTAACAGAGGTTAAGGATAAATGTTAATTTTTATTTTAAATAACAAAGTGTCGAGGCAGTGGTAGGGCTCTTGCCTTTCAGCAGCTGATCTAGGACTGACTGGGGTTCAATCCCCCGGTGTCCCATCTGGTGCCCCAAGCCAGGAGCGATTTCTAAGCGCATAGCGAGGAGTAATCCCTGAGCATCACTGTGTGTGGCCCAAAAAAAACAAACAAAAACCAAAGTGTCTCTCTCTGTGTTACTGAAATTAAAAATTCATTCTATACAATGTATTAAAATAATTATATAGAGCTCAAAACTAAAATATTATTATAAAGTAAAGTATTAATAAGAATTTAGAATTTTAAAAAGCTGAAATTGTTGAATAAAATGTTTGGAAATAAACTTTATCCACTACATGAAAGCATATGTAGTATAGTTTAAAAATCATATACATTCTTGTAGAAGTGTCTATTTCTCGCAAAAGGTTTCAGAGTCAATGAATGAGTTAAAGATTTATTTTTATTTGTTGGTTTTTACCCACACCCAACATTGCTCAAGATTTACTCTTAGCTATGCACTCAGGGATCATTTCTGGCAGAGGGCCCACTTTAGGTGTGGGAATGAGTTAGGTCAGATGTGCGTAAGACAAATGCCTCCCTGTTATATTATGACTCTAACCCTGAATGATGTTAATTTTATATAACTTAATTAATGTTGGTAAATAAATGTTTTTACATAAAATATAGTTTACCAACTCCAGTTCTATGAAATCAGATCAACTTTTATTAATTTCCTCAAGCTATACAAGTGGTCATTTTCAGTGATGCTCACATGAGTCATTCCAATATTATTTAATACAGTCCATCACAGGTTTTTATATGTTCTTTCTGAGATTTTTTTTTTTTTAGTTTTTGATTTACACTTGGTGGTACTCAGGGGTTACTCCTGGTTAGGCACTCAGCTATATCTCCTGGAAGGTTCGGGGGACCTTATGGGATGCCAGGATTCTAACTGCTTGTCCTGGGTTGGCTGTGTGCAAGGCAAATGCCCTACTGCTATACTATCTCTTTGGCCTCACTTTCTGAGATTTAATTAGCAGCCCAAACATGTTAGTTCACTGAACTATAGTGGATGAATATTTGCAACTGGACTAGGTTCAGGTGATTGAACTTGGTTCTATTCCAAGTACCTAATATGTTTCCTAAGAAGCACCCAGAGTTATACCTGGCACAGCAAAGATGTGCCCAATGGGATAACACCCATCCCCCAAAATATAACATGTTGTATAGAATATTTGATGAGTAACAAACTCATAATATTATTCACTATTTACATGAAGTAAGAAGAAAAACAAATTTGCAAAATTATTGTAATGAAAATAAAATATAATAATATATTAATTAGTATGGAATTATATAACAATTTTTAAAACAGATTTCCAATTCCAACAATTACTATCAAAAGTTAACCTTGATTTAAACTAACTATATTTGGTAAAAACATAGTTTATGCCTTAACAGTCTTGTAAAAAAAAATCTAGCAATTTCAACTAAAATAAAAATCATCTTAAAAAAACTATCTCTATGGGGCATTTGCCTTGCACTCAGCTGACACAGGTTATATCCCTGGCTCTATCCCAGGTTCTATCCCATGTGGAGCTTGGCAGGAGTAATTTTTGAGGGGAGAGCCACAATTAACCCCTGACAACTGCCTGGTGTGGAAAAAAACAAGCAAACAAGAAACTATATTTACAACAATGACAAAACATACATAATATATAGCTTATAGTTTAACATAAATTAGACAACTAAACATGTTAACAGTATGTTGTTTAGTATAAACCTAATGGTAATTTATTATAAATTAATTTTAAGTCTATTATGGCCTTACATTATGTTGCAAGAGCATTAAAATTAAGAATTTTTCTAATTTCAGAAACATCAAAAAGTTGACAAAAGCAATGTCATAATAGTATGTGTGATGCATTGGTAAGAATGAGTAGGTTGACTTATATATCTAATACAATGGATAGCAACCCTAGAGTTCTAAGTAAGGTAAGATCTGATTTTAAGTGTCATTTGAAAGTCAATAGAATTCACTTCTTAAAATGTTTGTGTTTTTTAACATGCTTGTCCTGTAATTCTCACAAATACTATTATTAATTAGGTAAAGAGAAATGAAGCAGTCCTTATGGCAACATTGACAGACTGCAAATATTGCTGACATGTCTCAAATGTGATCATTGAGTCTTAGTGGAAGATGAGAGAAATGAATTACTATGAAAGTTATTGGTGCTGGTGATTGAGTGAAGTACAAACAGATACACCATAATGAGAGAGTTCTGAACCCTGAAGTAAAAAACCAAAGTTAAGATACCCTTTTCTGGAATAACAGGTACTGTATAACAAAGTGTTTTATGCCCCTTTTTTGGTTATTCTTTTGTGAATCTCCTGATGTCAAATTTATTTACTTATATTTATCTTAGACAAGCCTTTTACATAGCACCCCATTCTAATTTCAAAGAGCACTTGTTGTACAGGAAAAATAAAACCTTATATTAGTTGTATAAAGTGCTGTGCATTTTTATAGATCTCCAAATATTAATATCTATCAGTCAACTCACAATTCATGTTCACAATTAACTTATGAGATAGTTTTCGTTATATGTTACAAAACTTTTTTATTATCTCTATTTAAACACCTTGATTACAAACATGATTATGGTTGGGTTTCAGTCATGTAAAGAACACCCCCCTTCTTTATTTTCAGATGAAACAAGCTGGGTAAAGGTTTCACAGATGCAATACAAAATTTGAAATCAAATCCAGATAATTTCACTCTTCCTTTTGAATATCTGTAATGATATATTTAATTTTTATTTAAAAAAGATTATGCATAATATTTTAATAACACACATGAATTAAACTGTTAAACCAAAAATTTTAGCTAGCATATATCAAATTCTTTGACAGAAAATTATTCAATGTAATTGATGATGATATTAATCACATTATTACTTTAAACAGAAAAGAAAAATAATTATATTAAAATAAGGCCATAATTATAAAATATATAGCTAGAACATTACAATTTTTGATAAAGTTTCAATCAAATAGAATCAACCCAGTCGAAAATATGTTCAGTTGATGTATTTTCTTCGGTCTCTTCACTTTCTTTCAGTCACATCAGTCATTATTGATGTCAACGACTTTACTATTTCTGACTTCCCATAAGGTAGATTACAAATTGGGAAAGTTCTATGTCAGAAAAAAATAGATAGAGGGCTAAGGACAAGTCGTTAAGAAAAGTAAAGTGGTGGCTGGAGCAATCTAACAATTAGGGCATTTGCCTTTCATGTGGATAACTCAGGTTGGAGCCTAGCATTCCAAGGCCCCCCCAATTCCTGAGCACAAAGCCAAGGGCAACCCCTGCACAAAATGAAACAAAGCAAAACAAAAAGTAAATTATAGCTAAAAGCTAGAATATTGGGTAAAGTACATGTCACATGTACAGTACAGATGCACTATTAAGACCAAATGACAAATCCCAAAATAACAGAATAACAAAGTATATATTTTTCCCATATTACTTATCTTATAGATTTGATTAAAGAAAAATAGTTAAGCTACTGAACAATGAGAAACCATACAGAAATATCAGAGTTTATTCTCCTGGGACTGTCAGATGATCCAAAATTTCAAGTTGTCATCTTTATATTTCTTCTTATTACCTACATGCTCAGCATCACTGGAAACCTGACAATTATTACTCTTACTTTGCTGGATTCTCACCTTAAGACACCCATGTATTTCTTTCTCAGAAACTTTTCCTTATTAGAAGTTTCATTCACAACTGTCAGTATACCCAAGTTCCTGAGTACTATTATTTCAGGAGATAAAACCATTTCCTTTAGTGATTGCTTTGCTCAGTTATTCTTTTTTATTCTCTTGGGAGTCACTGAATTTTATCTTCTGGCTGCCATGTCCTATGACCGTTACATTGCAATCTGCAAACCTCTACATTACATGACTATCATGAGTCAAAGAGTCTGCATACTACTTGTCTTCTCATCATGGTTAATTTCCTTCTTAATTATATTCCCTGCACTCTTAATGCTCTTAAACCTGGATTACTGTAAGTCTAATGTTATTGATCATTTTACCTGTGATTATTTTCCCCTTCTGCAACTGTCTTGTTCAGACACAAACTTTCTAGAGAAACTGGGGTTTTCCTGTGCTGTATTTACTCTAATGTTCACTTTGGCATTAATATTTCTTTCCTACTTGTATATCATTAGAACAATTTTAAGAATTCCTTCTACTAGTCAGAGGAAAAAGGCATTTTCCACTTGTTCTTCACACATGATTGTCATCTCCATCTCTTATGGCAGCTGCATTTTTATGTATATCAAGCCTTCAGCACAAGAAAGAGCATCTCTGAGCAAGGGAGTTGCTGTGCTAAATACCTCAGTAGCTCCAATGTTGAATCCTTTTATTTACAGTTTAAGAAATCAGCAAGTCAAGCAAGCTTTTATAGATATGGCAAAAAAGACTATCTTCTACAAACAAATGAAATGAGTTAGTAAAATAAATAGTACACAATGCTAAGAAATTTTAAGTATGTGAACATAAAATTTAGGAAGTTTTTCAACAATGTCATAAGTAATCTTCAGACACTTTCTTTTTAATGAAGCTTATGAACAATTTTTTAAAATAATATTTAAACTTAATTTATCTTTTTTGTTTTATGTATAACAATCCTCTAAGCATTTGGCTAGTCCCTAATACTTAAACATTAATATTCTGAAAAGTGAAATTGCCTAAATTCATATTTTGAATTTAACAAATATTATCAAAGATTCAACAGGTTTAACGATTATTGTTTATGAATATTTAAACAATATTTTTCTCAGTATGTTAAAATATAATTTTATATACTTTTGATGGAAATTTTCTTCAGCATCTTATAATTTTATTATATAAAATAAAAACGCTATGTAACGGACTGGAAATTTAAATGTTTCTGTTAAAAAGCCAAGAACACTATTTGGTCATGTTAAGAAGAAATTCAATATAAATCTATGTTTAAAAATAGAAAATTAAAGTATGTCCTATGCAAGTATAGATTTACCATAATTTTTAATAATTTTAAAGACTGTAACTTAATAGACATAGATAGACATATTAATACACTCCTATAAAAAATAAAAATAATGTAGCATATCTAAACACCCCCATCACTATTGAGCTAATTAAAAACGTAATCAAAAATTTGCCCAAGAACAAAAGCCCAGGCTCTAATCGAGTCACAAATGAATTCTTTCAAACCTTTCAAGAGGAACTACTACCAATCCTGGCCAGGCTCTTTTATAAAATTGAAAAACAGGAACACTTGCAAATAGCTTTTATGAAGCCAACATCACCTTAATACCAAAAGCAAATAGAGATGCTGCCAAAAAAAAAATAATTTACAGAGCAATATCCCTGATGAACACAGATGCAAAGATCCTCAACAAAATTCTGGCAAACAGGATCCAATGCCTCATCAAGAAGATCATTCACTATGATTAAGTAGGTTTCATCCCAGGAATGCAAAGATGGTTTAACATCCGTAAATCTATCAACATAACACCCAACATCAACAACAAGAAAAATAAAAATCACATGGTCATATCAATAGATGCAGAAAAAGCATCTGATAAGGTCCAACACCCATTCTTGATAAAAACTCTCAGCAAGATGGGAATGAAAGGAACCTTTCTCAATATAGTTAAGGCCATCTAGCACAAGCCAATGGCAAATATTATCCTCAATGGAGAAAAACTAAAGGCAGTTCCTCTAAATTCTGGTACAAGACAAGGCTGTCCTCTCTCACCACTCCTATTTCACATAGTACTGGAAGTCCTTGCTATAGCGATTAGGCAAGAAAAAGATATCGGGTCTGGTGAGATAGCACAGCGGTGTTTGCCTTGCAAGCAGCTGATCCAGGACCAAAGGTGGTTGGTTCAAATCCCGGTGTCCCATATGGTCCCCAGTGCCTGCCAGGAGCTATTTCTGAGCAGACAGCCAGGAGTAACCCCTGACCACCACCGGGTGTGGCCCAAAAAAACAAAACAAAACAAAAAAAAGAAAAGAAAAGAAAAGAAAAGTAAAGAAAAGAAAAGAAAAAGATATCAAGGGGATCCAGGTAGGAAAGGAAGAAATCAAGCCCTCACTGTTTGCAAATGACATGCTACTCTACTTAGAATACCCTAAAGACAATACGAAAAAGCTTCTACAAATAATAGTTTCATATAGCAAAGTGGCAGGCTACAAAATTAACACACCAAAATCAATGGCCTTTTAATACACCAATAATGATAGGGAAGAAGTGGACATTAAGAGAACAATTCCATTCATATTAGTGCCACACAAACTCAAATATCTTGGAGTCAATCTTACTAAAGATGTAAAAGATCTATACAAAGAAAGCTATAAAACACTGCTCCAAGAAATAAGAGAGGATACCAGGAAATGGAAACACATACCCTGATCATGGATTGGCAGGAGTAATATAATTAAAATGGCAATATTCCCCAAAGCATTGTATAGATTTAATGCAATCCCTCTAAAGATACCCATGACATTCTTCAAAGAAGTGGATCGAACACTTCTAAAATTCATTTGTAACAATAAACACCCTCGAATAGCTAAAGCACTTCTTGGGGAAAGAAATACGGGAGGCATCTTTTTCCCCAATTTTAAGTTATATTACAAAGCAATAGTTATCAAAACAACATGGTATTGGTATAAAGACAGACCCTAAGATCAGTGGAATAGGCTTGTGTACTCAGAGAATGTTCTCCAGACATATAACCACCTAGTTTTTGATAAAGGAGCAAGAAATCCAAAATAGAGCAAGAAAAGCCTCTTCAACAAGTGTGTTGGCACAACTGGTTAGCCACTTGCAAAAAAGCCAATGCAGACCCCCAGCTAACACCATGTACAAAGGTGAAATCCAAAAGGATTAAAGACCTTGATATCAGATCTGAAACTATAAAGTATATAAAATAACATATTGTTAGAACACTCCATAACATTGAGACTAAAGTCATCTTTAAGGAGGAAACAGCACTCTCCAAACAAGTGGAAGCAGAGATAAACAGAAGGGAATATATTAAGCTGAGAAGCTTCTGCACCTCAAAGGAGATAGAGCCTAGACTACAAAGGACACCCACTGAGTGGGAAAAATTATTCACCCAATACCCATCAGATAAAGGACTAATATCCAAAATATACAAGATATTGACATAACTATACAAGAAAAAAACATCTAACCTCATCAAAAATGGGTAGAAGAAATGAACAGACACTTTTTAAAAGAAGAAATGCAATGGCCAAAAGGCACATTAAAAGATGCTCCACATCACTAATCATCAGGGAGATGCAAATCAAAACAACTATGAGGTACCATCTCACACTACAGAGATTGGCACACATCACAAAGAATGAGAACAAGCAGTACTGGCGGGGATGTGGAGAGAAAGGAACTCTTTTTCACTGCTGGTGGGAATGCCATTGAGTCCAACCTTTATGGAAAGCAATAAGAAGATTCCTCCAAAAACTGGAAATTGAGCTCCCATACGATCCAGCTATAACACTCCTAAGAATATACCCGAGGAAAACAAAAATACAATACAAATATACCTTCCACACACCGATATTTATTGCAGAGCTATTTAAAATAGCCAGACTCTGGAAGCAATCAAGATGCCCTTCAACAGATGAGTGGCTAAAGAAACTGTGGTACATATACACAATGGAATACTATGCAACCTTCAGGAGAGATGAAGTCACGAAATATTCCTATACATGGATGTAAATGAATCTATTATGGTGAGTGAAATAAATCAGCGGGAGAGAGAAAGACTTAGAATAGTTTCACTCATGTATGGGTTTTAAGATAAATGAAAGACATTTTTAGCAGTATCTCAGAGATGAGAGCTGCTAGGTGCAGCTTATGACATGAAGCTCACCACATAGAGTGATGTGTTCAGTTAGAGAAATAACTACACTGAGAACTATCATAAGAATGTGAATGAATGAGGGAAGTAGAAAACCTGTCTCGAATAAAGGTTTGGTTGGAGTGGGGAGGAGGGAGATCTGGGAAATTGGTGGTGGGAAGGTTGCACTGGTGAAGGGGGGGTGTTCTTTATATGACTGTAATTATACAACTGCAATCATGTTTGTAATCACGGTATTTAAATAAAGATAATTAAAAAAAGAATCTACCTTACATTTGGGAATAAGCAGACTGAGGTAGTATTATAGAGATATTAATCATATAAATAAAATATAGGCTTCCCTATTAAGTCTTTTGAGATATTCTTGTGGGTGGTAAAATCCAGGACACTTTTTCTTCACACAACTTGGTCTTGCTGAGTTTGAGAAATGATTTGCATCAGTAAGTGATCAACTAGAGTCCTTGCACTGGGGGTCCTTCTGGAGCTGCAATGGTCAAGTAATGAGGTGGGAAGTGAGAAGAAGAGCCACAAAACATGAGTCAGCAGAAATATTGGTTGTAGTTTCTTGCAAAGGCACGAGATGTAGGGCCGAAAGTGTGTCCTTTTGCTTTGGGAGCTGGGTGGTGGATTATTGGAGCAGGAAATTGGTCTCTGTACCTAATGAGTTAAGAACTTAGGGTAAAGAGTGATAAATGAGGAAGGATATCAGATAAGGATTGGGGGGTGGAAGGATAGACGGTTTTCTGAAGGGGGGTAAAGGATAGTATATAGTATTTAAGCATGGATTGTTTACATTTAGGTTTGGCACTCAGAGAAGATTCCACTGTCTACAAACTCATGCCCACACAAGATCAGAGATTAGTGATCTATTCTTAAGTTGTTAGAGCCTGACCCTCATAGGATGAGTCTGAGCTCTTAAGAAATAATTGAATTAAAAAAAGATAAATAATTAGTTTAGATATTATTAGGAGAGAGAGAAAGAAAAAAACAAAAGAAAAGAGAGAAGAGAAAAGAAAAATAAGTAAATACAGTAAAAATAATTTTAAAACATTGGGCCTGTGTGTTGGAGTTGGAATTTTTAATTTCTAGGCACTTCAACACTGATAGAGTTGGGCCTTGCTAAATGAAGATTTCAGGGTTAGATAGTGGCTGGAGCATTTTAGCATATGCATAGTTTTCATGTCTACAATATTAATCAATGTTGTAGTGAGGACTGTGATGGCTGTATAGATGACTATAAGTGTTGTCTGCTGCATCTTATGTATGGAGTTTCCTTTCCTATAGAGAAATTGACAGTGTGGTTTTTATCTAACATAGATTAAATTGATGAGGAAGAAGATGAAGAAGTGGAGAAGGAAAGAAGTAGGGAAAGAGAGAGAGATAGGAAGAGGGAGAGAGAGAATCTAAGGAAATTGTAATTTGTAAAAATGTCTTCGATAAATAGGCCCTGTAGCTTAAGTCTGTGGTGCACCATAGACTGTTTCAGCGTTCTGAACTATCATATGCTATATGTCCTAACAGAAGACATATATTAAAAGAAAATAGGCAAATTGTAGTATTTCATCAAGACATTATCATAATGAACATTGTGTATAGTATCTATAGAGTATGACTGAGCAACAAGGTGTAAAATTAAGGTGTCCACCATTTGTTTCTAAGAATCACTGTGGACAAAGAAGCTGAAGGATTACTTTATACCTGGTAAAATTAAGGCATTTAAACATATTGTTAGTAATCACTGCAGTGGGATTATTTGGCTTCCAATTATATTTTTGTGCTCTTTTATTTCTTTGAAGAAGTTGTTTTAGGTATTTGTAGACATTTTTGTTCCTACAAATTTCAGGTGTATTTGATATACTTTTTTGAAAAAATGTCATGTTAATTCATATAAGGCTTGCATTAAATCTGTATAATTCTTTGGGAAGTATTGCCATTTTAATGATGTTGATCTTTCTAATTTATAAGCAGCAATTCCTTCTGCCCTCTTTGTTTTTTGAAGCAGTGTTTGGTTGTTTTCTTTCTATAGGTTTCAGCTCTTTGTTAAATTGATTCTAAGGTATTTTGTTTTTGCCATTAATAATAATTTCTATATCTCGATTTACTGGAGTGATTCAGTAGGCTCATAAGATGAATTTTCCTAGAGTAGATAACTTGATAACCCCACGGAATTCCATCAAAAGGCCCACTTGCAAAATCTTTACCCCTGCAAGGAGAGTTGAGGAATTCCAAAGAGATATTTCTGAAATTCATGTCATGGTACTGACATTATATTCCCTTCATATTATTAGGCCTAAATTTAGTTCCCCATTGTATATTTGCAGGCCAAAATATGGCCTCAAACATATTCTTTTGCCCAGAGAATGTTCAGTACCAAGACAATTTTCTTCTCTATGCCAATTCTATTTACATCCAAAACCCAGGTCAGACACTTAGCTCTATTCATCAAAACTCCTAGCCAGGTACAAAATTTATATTTATTTGACCTGGCTCTCTTTTACTCAAAAGCAACTTTTCCCTGCTACTCTGCATAACTTGTCAGACTGATTTAGCTCCCAAGTATCAATAAAGTGGCTTCTGCTTTTTGATTTGTTAACTTTCTTTCTTCTAACTCAGACTCAGGACTTCTCAAATACATCCTTTTCACCTGAGATGCCTATCCAGTTAATTTTTTATGTATATCCAACAGACCTACTGCTAATGTTTCTGTTTTTTAAAGTCCTTCTCTTTGTCAATGTGGAAATTCCTTTCATACCTAAGACTGTCGTTTTACCCCTAAAATATTCCTAGCATGGAGATTAAATTTGGAGCACTCTTGCCAGAACATGTTTCCTTTACATTCATTGTTTGGTCACATTTCTTTATATTTTTCTGTTTTCCAGTCTGTGTTTTTATACTTTCCTCAAGCAAGATTCATTGAAATCCTTCTGACACTGCAGGACAGAAGCAGCTTGCAGCAGTACTTGATCTCTGAAGCAAAATTGTGAATGGAACTGTTGTTGTTGGTTTTTAATATCTTTGTCTTTTCTTTCATCTTTTGTGGATATAATTGTTAAGGGCAATGATAATTCCCCCTCATTCCTTCAGCTCCTCCAGAGTCCCAAAAAGGGGCAGTGACCATGCAATTCACAAAGGTGAGAGTTTACTATATTCCCACCTGTGTATATATATTTTTGCAAAATACTGCTGATAGCCAGTTTTCAGGTTTGGACTCATTCCTTAGTGTTCTGCCCCAGCCTGAATGAGCCTATAGGAGAGCGATTTTTCTGGGCCCTTTTTGGCCCACTCCCAAGAGTTTCAGGAGATAGGACAGTAGAAAAACATACACAGGTAACACTCACACTTTCTCACAGTTGGGGACCACTGGGCAGGTGTCACATCATCTTTTCTTATCTTGCAGCTGCCCATTCTTGGAACAGTCTTTGGGGCTCAACAAGTAACAGTCTTATAAGGTTAGTAAAACATTAAAACATCAAGTAGCAGATAAAACGGGCTAGTGAAACAATGTCCTAGTGATTTATGTTGGCATCCCCCACATGGAGAAGGAACAAAAAAGAACATTCCTAATGAGTGAAGTGTGGTTACTTACTGGAATTTCTATAGACAGCAGTGAAGGGGGTGGTAAACACATAGAGGGAAAAGCAGAGGCTCACTTTTCTGCTTTCCCTTTCATAATGGACTTCAAATATCCATTAAAAAAACTATAGAATTTTACATACTAATTTTGTAGCTTGTCACTTTACTAAACAAGTGTACTGTTTGAAGAAGCTTTTTCATAGTCTTTAGGATTTTCAATATATATAATTATGTCATTTGCAAATATGAAAATTTTAAATTCTTTCTTTCCTATCTGATTGACCATGACATATTTTTCTTGCCTGTTTGCTATAGTAAGTATTTCCATTACTATATTGGATAGAAGTGGCAAGAGGATGTGAACATGTTTGGTGCAAGATTTTAGAGGAAAGTCTTAGTTTTTCTCCAGTTAGTATAATGCCTGCTATGTGCTTATGGTTAAATTTTTTGACTATATGGAGGACATGTCTTTTGATTTGAAAGGTCTGGTAGTCCAGATAACACTCCGACACAGAGAAATGAAGAGACAGTTACTCAGGCAAAAGCTCAAGTGGGGTTCTTTGTTGCAAGTTAGCCCTTGATGGGGTTGACTGATGGAAGAATGGAGGATGAGGTCTTTCCCCTCCTGCTCGGAGCACACATGAAAGCTAGCAGACAGTCAGGCTTGTGAAAATTTAGCTTTATTCGGAGGACAAGACCGAAAACCAAAGCCTCAGCATCAGTTCCAGCCAAAAGCCTCTTGCCTTCCACAGACCCTTGTTTTTATCCCTCAGATCAGGTACCAACCAATGGTGGAATCAGATACCACCCAATGGTGGAAGCAGAATCAGGTACCACACTAGGGTGGGGGCAGAATGCCAGGTCACACCCTAGGGTAGGGCACAATAACCGATCAGGGTAGGGTCAGTAACATAATAATCCCCTAAAATATTTACATACACAACAGTTCTTTATTCTGGCCGGCCAGGTTACAATGCTTGTTCAACACGAAACAGAGGCAAAGGACCATGTGGCATTCTACTTCCTTCTTATATACCATAAGAAGGGTGAGGGGGAAGAAAGGGGTAGTGACGACTTTCTTAAGGGTGGGACATCTGCCATGGTAATACGAGTTATTTGTGGGGGCGGTAGTAATGACTTCCTTAAGGGCAGACACTCGCCAAGGTTTGTGGGGGCAGGGTAGTGATGACTTCCCTTTTCAATCCCCACTTCTTGTAGTAATCCTTCTAATCCTAGAAGCCAGTGTGATAGGGGGCCTCCATCTCCAGATATTCCTGGTCAGAATTTCCTGCGTGAGCTAATTCTTGGTATTGTTGGCATAATACCATGAGCCTGACTTCCCCAACCTGAGCTTGAATGAATATAGTGAGGCGATTGATTAAGCATGCTCCAATGACTACCAGAAGTAAGAGTCCCAAAAGGGCCCCAGTAGGGATATTAGATAGGGGAGGATTCTACCCCATAAAGACCATAAGGGACCATTTAATAGCTTTCTTCTTTTGCCCAGGCCCTCTTGATGGTGTCTGATTCTGTCCCACACTATTCCCGATTTGTTAGTATAAAAACAACATTCTTCTTGCAAGGCCACACAAAGCCCTCCTTTCTCTGCCAAGGTTAAATCTAACCCTCACCTGTTTTGTAATACCACTTCAGCCACGAAGTTGAGCTGGTCCTGCAGATTACTAATAGATTTATATACCGTCTCCACATCTGAAATTAACTTTTGAGAGAGTTTGTCATACCTGTCTATTGATATTGCTAGCCCTGCTCCCCCAGTCACTAATCCACCTGCTACCCTGAGCTCTAGCAGTAGGGGCAGGAGCACCACGGCTCATCAAGACAGACGAGCGCTGCCTAAGAGATCTATGCTAGGCAGAGGGATGGGCTCTGTCCCCGGGATGATGTTAATGTTGGGAAGTACTAATGCTGGGGCACAAATTACAGTCCAGTTTTGGGGTAAAAGAGAGTAAGCCAAATTTCCCCCCCATATACATACCAGTCCCAGAGGTAAGCACCCTGGGCTGGGGGGGGGCAGGTAGGACTTCTGAGCACTGAGCGGCTCCTACCTGACCCAGGTCTACAGATTCAGTGCCATTTTGCAAATAGCAAACAGAAGATTCAAAGCTAAGAGGGACTACCTTAAAGGATTTGATTTAAGTACAACTAAAAGAAGCAAAGGTTAGATTACCTAGTCGGACAGGGACAGCCAGAGACCAATTTTCCCCTGTCTTCATACAAAGCCAACAATCAGCAGTTAAAGAAGGGTTAGAGAAATTAAGAAGTTTGTGAGTTTCTTCTAGGATGTTCTGAGTATTTGGATCTAACTTCTCAGCAGGCATCCGAGGTCAGAGGGAGGGATGCTGGGGCCACTAGGCATTAGGGTCTCCACCTCCTTGAAGCCCAGTCTATGGCCTCCTTCTCTCTTTCCTGGTCTGTTGCCCTTCATCCGAGATGTGAATGGGCGCCTTTAGGGGCGAACAGATCAAGTCTCCCATTTCGGCCATGCAACTCGCAGCTCCATAGGGGGACTTATGGCTATTAATTGTCCATTCCCCTACCATGCTCCCCCTGTAAGCCTTGGTGAGTTTGCCACCAGATATGCCTTGTTAGTTTTGGTACACTCTTGATACTCCCTTTAGCACCTGGAGTGAACTTGATTAAGCTCCACACATTCAGCAGGGCATTTTCCCCCCAAAGAGGGAGGTAAAGGCTGAGGTTTTGCTTTACACACCCATTCGGGCTTTCCCCCCCACATGGAAAGTAGGGGACTGGAGGTAAGCAGTTCTAGTTCAACAGTCTACTGATCAGGTGTACAGAAGTCTACTGTTGAGTTGATAGACCCCCCCTGCAGTCACAGGGGTTTCCGTATAGTCTTTTTTACCAGTTTATTCAGGTATACAGCCTGATAGAGTCCTCCCTCAGCAAGTGCCAGGAGGAGCATTGTCAGAGTCAGTGAGTGCATCAGGGCTGGAGTGTGCCTGCCGACCTGAATCTTGAGGGGATTCTCAGTGCACTCCACTTTTCACTCATCATAGTTGAGATCAGCAAAGGCAGGTTTTAGATGGGAAGCGTGAACCCAGGAAGCAATGCCATCCACCTTAACTGCAGTTGGGATGATCAGAAGAATGACACAAGGTCCTTTCCACCTAGGCTCCAGTGTCTGCGAGTGGTGCCGTCTCACCAGGACCTGGTCTCCTGGCTTGAAGGGGTGAGGCACCGTCAGTTCTCCGGGTTTATATGCCTGTCTGAGTCCCTTCCAGATTTGGCTTCATAGGGCAACAATGGCGGCCAGCCAAGCTGCTAGGGGAGTAGAAGGGGCAGAAAACACATCATAAGGCTCAGAAAGCATTAGCACTGTGGGGGGGGGGGGGGAGCGCCATATGGTTGCTGCTGTAGGAAGACAAGGACTGTCTGCCTTTTGTTCTGGTCCTATGAGCTGACTCAGCTGGATCTTCAGGGCTTTCTTCTTGTTCAGGCTGTGAATTTCACTACAAAGATAAGGACGTTTCTGCGTTCTTTTCTTTAATCCTACAACTTAAAAGGGCTGTTGGGGTAGAGAGAAAACAATAGAGCCTAAAACTTCAGTTGCCTTTCCTGCACTGGGTTAGACAGAGATGAAGAAATTTCATATTTAGTAATAATTTTCTTACTTTTAACATTACCAAGGGAAGCATAATTTTTGCTTCTCTCCTTATACTACCCATCTTTGTTAAATGTTAGGGTTGGTTTTTTTTTCTACCTGCTTCAACCTCTGGGATAGATAGGCATAATGTTATCTTTAATTGTTAACTTGGCTTATTAATTCCTGTGGCCTTTCTTTTCCCCTTATTTCCCTCATAGCTTTTTCTGATGACCATTTTGCTCCATGTTTTTCCTAGAGATTTCATCACCCTAGAAGTCATTAAAGGGAATGTGATTGAAGATCAATTTTTTGTAGCTACTTCAGGCTGACAGAGGACTGCAGTCTCAATCTCTAGATATGGTGAAATTTCATATTTCCCTAAAGGAGAAGTTAACTGGTTCACTTTTGCAGTCTTAACACCTGAAAAGGATCAGATCAATTATACAGGGGAATATTACTTTACCCAATCAGGCCTTGGAGCAGTAAATAGTACAACTTGAATGGCACAGCTGTCTTTATTATCTGTAATGATAGCACAAATTAAACAACAGAAAACAAAGCAGTATAGCATTATCAATAAACACAGCTCTGAGTTACTTTAGCCAGACTAAAGTTTGCATTTATAGTTTATGATCTGGTTCAGTACAACTAGTAAGAACCTTTTTACATAAGTTACTTCAGAGAAGTGAGTTTTAAGTTAGGCCCACTAAATTTTAATTAGCTACAAAAAAAGTTTTTCTCTCCACCTATACCTTGTACCATACCAGGTATTTGAATATCTTGGCCTTTTCCTTTGCTCATATACAGCACTGTTGGAGAAATCTCCATCTGGGGCACCCCATTACTTACAGAGGTTTTCTGAGGATAGATTCTAGACACAGCACGTTTATCCCATCACAGTCACTCAGATTTGGCTGATGAGTTGGTCAGTTCAGCATGAGGATCTTGTGGCTGGCTGTGGGCATCTCACCCTCTGTAGGAATTTTCAGAGGTGATCTGTCTATTCCACTCCTCTTTAGGTTTGGAAGAGACTGACCTCGAATCCTCTTTCTCTTGAGATTGAGGGTGGAGGGTAAGAGCAGGGCCCACAGGCTGTGGTCAGTTAGTGCTGCTCCAGAATCTTCTAGGAAATCTTCAATTTCCTTACTCTGGCCATTCATCTCGGTATCTTTCTGGTCTTTACAGCCAAATGCTTAAGGGTGCCTGCTTGTCACACCACCTCAACTCCAATTATTCCTCTGAAAGAGGGCTTTCGTGTCCCCTCACTAATTTTAGGATTTTCTGTCTGCATGGGGATCACTCCTCATGCAAAGAGGAAAGCCATCTGCTTGTATCTTGTGCAAAACAACATGATGCTGTGACATAAAATGATACTGAAATGGTAGAGAAAAGGCAAATATTACTTAACCATATAAAAAATAAAATTTTACTTTGTTTTCTGGCCTCAGTTTATAGGCAGAAGGCACCAGCAATTCACATTACACAAATAAATTCTGAATACCAGGAAGAATGTTCACTACTTCTAGCAATAATTAACAATCGCCAATTTTCAAAAACTTTTAAACTGAACCTCAATGATTTTTCTAAATTCTTGACTATTTTCCTTAAAACTAGCTTTTATCTTTTAGATATTCATAAGATTTCTTATTACCCCATTTTTACCCAATAACATGAGAACACTATAACATGTTTTGAAATATGTAAACTCCTTTTAATGCAACACATTAACTAATTTAACCAAGGTTTAATCATCTAGTTTGATTCTCAGTCCATTTTGCACATACTTATACTTTCTGCATTCAGCCACGACTGATCAGCACGGGAGCTTTGACCTGCTTCGTTTCTGACCTGGGCCGGTTCATCCCTCCTTAGGCAACCTCGTGGTCCCCCGCTCCCATGGGGGTCACCATATTGATGCTAAACTTAGTGTGGACACCCGATCGACATAGCACACTGAAGCCCAGAACTCTTGGACCCAAGCAATCCTCTGGCCTCAGCCTCCAGAGTAGCTGGGGACTACAGGAGCGTGTCACCATGCCTGGCAGTGCTTGGGACCATATCGGATGCCGGAATTTGCATGCAAGGCAAATGTCCTACCTCCATGCCATTTCTCCAGCTCCTTTTCTTTTTAACTTCTCCACTCATCCTCTGGGAGTGGTCTTGCTGCTAAAAACTGCCACGTGCACCAAACTCAGACTAGAACTTAGCATTTAGGGCCCTAGGAACAGAGCTTTAAATTGTCTGCTGCCAGTTTAGAATTACTTTGCTGAATATTTTTGCACCTAGCAGGACCAGATTTTATTGATTCCTTTTTCTTTAGGTATTCACAACCTTGTACCATCAAGATTTTCACATTAAGCTACCTTAAAATCCACCACTAAGTTTAGTGAGATAAATTCTACATGGAATTGAGATATTGTAACAATAACATGCATTCACAAAGTTAACAATATTGTTTTAAAAAAAGGCCAACCATAATAATCTGCAACATCTTTTTTCCAATTGTTCATTTTAAGAAACCTTTAAGTTAGAAATTTAAATGCTCAAAATTTTTTTTCCTGACTTCCAAACCATTAGCTAAATTTTTCTTTGATATGTAAAAGACCCACTGGGATTACTTTGCCTACACCCACATTTCCCAGCCAGGTGAGTCCAGGAGGACAATAGCCATTGCCCTGGGGGCTAGGTGATTTCCTTTAGGCTAGAGAGTTTAAAAAGCACTTTATTTTTCTTCAGCTAAAAAAAAAAGCGGCCAGTTAGCCCGTTTCTTTTTGCCTTAACACATGGCAGGAAAGTTGGGTGATTGCAAAGTTCAGAAATTCTCCAGTGAAAAATTTTCCCCAATGGCCATTGAGAAATTTGGAGTTTACAATCTCTGTCACCCTTCGCCATGTCCCTAGAATAACAAAGCTGGTTTAACACACAACTTTTCTGGCCTAAGGAGAGGTAGCATTTTTCTTTTTTTTAGAGTTTCCCTCCATGTTTAAATCAGACAAAGAAAACACGGAACACAGAACCACAAACAAAGATCTCCAATTAAAAGAAATAGGGTTTACCACGGCAGTCCGGAAACGTCTTCCTGCTGCAACAAAATCGAGCTCCTGGGGCTCCTCCAGTGTCTTGACCTATAGTTTTTGAACCCTTCAGTTCACTACCACCCGGAAACCACGTCGAGTGGGGACCTTCAAGCCTTCAGTCACACTTCCACCAATTCGTATTTCTATTTCCAACACATATCAAGTAAAATAAATAGGGTTCATCATGGCAGTTTACTACCATCCAAAATCCACGTCAAGTGGGGACTTTCAAGCCCTCAGTCAAACTACCATCAATCCTCTATTTCTATCTATTTCTATTTCCAACACACATCAAATCACAACCAACAACACACGATATACTGCTAGTTTTCAACACACATTAAATTTCAACCAACAACACAGGACACACTGCTTAGAACCCACTGAGTCGTCCATTCACCACTTCGCTCTGGGCATATCAAGGACTCCTGGCTGGCTCGCCAATGAAGGTCAGGCAGTCCAGATAACACTCCAACGTGGAGAAATGAAGAGACAGTTACTCAGGCAAAAGCTCAAGTGGGGTTCTTTATTCTGGCTGGCCAGGGTACAATGCTTTTTCAACACCGAACAGAGGCAAAGGACCACGTGGCCTTCTACTTTCCTTCTTATGTACCATAAGAAGGGGGAGGGGGAAGGAAGGGGTAGTGAAGACCTCCTTAAGGGCGGAACATCCGGAAAGGTAATATGAGTTATTTGTGGGGGTGATAGTGATGACTTCCTTAAGGGCGAGAAATCTGCCAAGGTTGGTGGGGTAGTTGTGACTTCCCTTTTCAGATTCATGTCATCTTAAAAGTTTTTATCATAAATTTCTGCTGAAGTATGAAGGAATAAAAATCTATAGAAATTGTGGAATATGAAATGTGAACTAAAATAAAGAATGGCCAATTTTGGGAGACAGACTCTGTACAACTCCTAGTTTTGAGACAACAGTAGTAAGGAAAAACGGTTTATAGTGATAATTCCTATAGATGACCAGAAAAGAAATGAGGGAAATGTTGTAGTTCTTTTTAGTAGCTCTGTATTTTTAGCAAAGAATAGCAGATTCATAGTTTTATTAGATATAACCATGCTGTTAGCTTCTGCTTTCTAAGATTCAGTGTCCCAGGCACCTCTGGCCCAGAGGAAGCCTGCAGTTAAATAATAAAGCAATTTATTACCATTCCTAGAACCCCCTGATGCTAAAGGCATCTGACATTGTCCTGCTGCTTCTAGAGTTCCAGGCACCTCTGCCCCCCAATCCCCTGAGGCACCTAGCAGCCAGGCAATAAAGTAAAACTTCAGAGATAAGCAGATGCCAGGGAGGGGGACTGTATGGTGTGAATTAAAATTTATGTTTATGTAGACTTGTGGAATGTTTGATATATCACCTTTTTTAGTTTTGTGTAGCTGACAAAAGATGTAATAAAATGATCTGACCACTATATAAGCTGCTTGAAAGCTTGGCTCAGGGCCCTCTTCAACCTAAGGAGTTAGCCCTAGCATGCTAGTAGTAAAGTCTGCTTTCCTAAATCTGTGAGTCCCCTGGTATTTTTCCAACCATTCACTTCCAAACAAAGTAAAATACTTTCTCTAACTCATTGATATGACATCTCAATTTTTATTTTTCTTTCATTGATGTGGTTTATTATATTGTCTGCATATATTAAACTATCCTTGCATTCCTGTAATGTATCCTACTTAATCATGGTGTATACTCTTCTTGATTAGCTTTAGGATTCTATTTGCTAATATTTTGTTGAGAAAATTTGCATCTATTTTTATCAAGAATATTGGACTGTAATCAATTTTGGGGTGGTATATGGTCTTCTTTTGGTATCATGTTGATGGTACTTCATAGAAACTATTTGGGAGTGTTTCTATTTCTTCAACATCCTGGAATAGCTTTAAAAATATTGGTAGTAGGGCCTCTTTCTAAAGGTTTAAAAGAATTCACTAGTGAATCCATATGGGCCTGTGCTTTTATTTTGGGGAAGACTTTTGATTACCATTTTTATTTCCTCAACATTGATAGATTTTACAGATTTTTCTGAGCATCCTGGTTCAGCCTTGGGAAGTGTGTCCCTTTAGGTGTACTAAATTATACTTGTCTTTCAAGTTTTCTTGTTTTGTGGTATAAAATTTCTCAAAATAATTGCTGATTATCTTTTATGTTTCTGTAGTATCTGTATATATATGGCTGGTGTTGGTTCAGTCATCGAAACTACTATCTTTATTCACTATACGTTTTGGGGTTCTGTTTTGTCTTCCCATTGTGATCTTTACTTTTTATTGTGGTGAGGCTTCATGCATATAAGCAATGTGAGGCTTTGAAGCAAATCAGCCTCACTGCTTTCTCACTGCCCTAGTTTGCTATCTCAGCCATTTTGTTGTGGGATCTTTTGGGGGCTTAGTCTTAGCTTGTTCCCTCAATGCTAATGTCTGTGTTCTTGGACAGATGGGTCTTGCCACCTGACAGCTTAGAGTCCTACTGCTCATAGTAGGCCTTAGGAGTAATGGTGGCACTGCAAGATAGTTTCCTAGCAAAGACAAATCTCAGTCTCCTGGTCACACTTCACTGTTAGCTGTCTAGTAGCAGCACTGCTGGGCTACTGGTACGGCTTAATCAGTGCCCTCCTGTTAATTCCTGTTAATGCTCATTTCCTCTGTATTAATTTCCACAATTCAAATTATGACACTCTGCTGGGTCCACTCTGAATTCCACATTCCCCAGCTCTGCTGTTGTTTTATACAATTTCTTTACCTGCTGTAGGACCTTTAGGGCAACACACTCTGCCTGTGGGAACACGTTGGCCAAAGTTACAGCTTCTACATCAGCCTCTCTTCTCTAAGCAGTGTAGGTGGGTTTAAAGAAACCTCTGGTGTTGAGATTTGTGCTGGAACACAGTATGTCTAAACTGAAATTATGAATAGCTTTGTAAATTAAGGTGGTATAATACAAAATAAATTAAATTATTTTTTACTCATGACAGACTAAATACATCCCTAGTAATTTAGTTTAGAGAGATAAAAAAGCCTTTTTCCATAGAAAGACAAGTAATATCAAATTTATAAAAATCTAAAGGGAAAATAATCATAAATAAATAAACAAATTTTAATCCATTTATATTATGAGTTCAATGTTGAAGTAAGAAAAAATAATTAATGTAGGGGCTGAAGTGATAGCACAGCACCAGGGAGTTGGCTTGCACTCTGAAGATTTAGGATTGACCTTGGCTCGATCCCTGAAGTCCCATATGATCTCAAGAGCCTGGAGTGATTTCTGAGTTTATAGCCATGAGTAACTTCTGAGAGTCACAGGTTGTGGCCCAAAGAGCAAAATAAATAAATAAATAAATAAATAAATAAATAAATAAATAAATAAATAATAAAAGTAGTTAATGTAAGTAGTGTTATTGTGCAAATCTCTAAGTATTATTTTATTTATCATTTTATTATTTAAGCATTACTTATTATATTTGCATCAGGCAGAAGTCCTTGTAATAATAATTATAATAAGGTCTTACATGTAAGCACTCTCAAAGTTCAACAACAAACTTCAACAACAGTAACAAAAAATCAGAGAACCATCAAAAGAAAAAGATGAACAGATATATCTTCAAGAAACGGAACATAGAAACAAATTATTATAACTGATTAACAGGATAATCAAAAAAGTTTGTTTTTAATTAAGTGAAATGACAAAAGGTAATAACAAAAAGGTATTTACAGACATGAATATTTTTTATCTTATAAATCCCCTGACAATATGCCCCTTTAGATTTACTGTAGAGAAGTATACACATATTTTAACAAATTGAAACTGAAAATAATTCCAAAGTCTCAAACTAATTATCAAAATTATAGTATTTATGCTTTCAATATATGATTAGTTGGGATACATTTTTAAATTATCTGGTTTAAAAGAGGAGTTTATTAAAAATCTTTATAAGTAAATTTTAGATACTAGATGTTTAGATTTATGTTATAGTGCAAGCTTGTACATTGTTACATATATGTGGTGCATTAACCTTTGTTTCCTAACTAAACAATAAAGTATTATTTTCTAATGATTTTCATTACGGTCAATTCTTTATTCTTCCTTCTGGATAAACAGCAATATAAGAATATATAATATTAATATTAAGTAAACTAAAGAAATTAAATTTCTTTTAAATTTCAAGGCTAACTACAATTATCTTATAAGTTCCATATATGACAACATATAGGCAATGTTTTATTATTCCTCAGAATAAATATTAAGTTTTCTTCATTCTCTGTTTTATGATAATACAAATGAAGATCTAAGATTTGACTTGTATACTCATTGTCTGCATTTGTGATAGTTATATGTTTTAAATGATACACTGCTTCATGAGGAAATAATAATTAGTTTATTTACTTCTAAATATGACATGAGAAACTCTATGTGTTTATGAGACATAGCAGTTCTGAAGGATTTTGAACCTGGAGAAGATTTCATTTATCTTAAAACATTTTTAAAAGTATAAAATTTTTTTATTGAAAGTGAATCACATATCACTTACAGAACCTGTGCAGAAACAGATTGGATATTTAAAATTACTTTGATATCAGGAATGGAGCAATAGCACAGCGGTAGGGCATTTGCCTTGAATGCAGCTGACCCAGGACGGACCTGGGTTCAATCTCCAGCTTCCCATATGGTCCAGCAAGGAGTGATTTCTGAGTGCACAGCCAGGAGTAATCCCTGAGCATCATCATGCATGGCCCAAAAACAAAATACAAAAATTAAAAAATAAAGTTACTCTGATATGTACATGCACCACACTAGAAAGCTCAATGCACTTTGTAGAAAAGATAAAATTAGAGCAAAGATATATTATTAGAATGGATAAACAGAAATAAACAATTCATCTTTATTAAACATATTATTGAATAAATATAACTCGGAAAAAGATTTAATTTTATCTATGGTTCTATAATTTCCATCAATGGTCTGAACATAATTTATTGAAAAATAATTATTGAATATAAGTTATTGAAAAATCATATTAATAATAAACAATTTAATAACAAAAATTAGTTAATTTTGATAATATAGGTTTTATGAACTGACATGAAAAGCTAATTCATATAGAAAGAAAATATTATGTACTTAATACATTCAAGTAAAATCCATGGGAAATTTTATTTTAAAAAAGACAAGATTTAAATTGAAAATTTTAAAGAAAATCATTACCCGTTATTTTATATCATATATTTTCTTTCTCTGTAAAGAACTAGTTTAATTTTAAAGTACTTTTTACCCATTTTTACTAATTTACAAATTTTGATAAAAATAGCATCTATAATTTTATATTTTGGTATATGAATACTATATATAAATTATATTGGGATTTTGATACACACCCTGCATGCTCTGAACTTATCCCTATAACCAGGCTCTAGATTCATTTCTGGGTATTCTTGCAAAATAATTGCAGTGCTGGAGATCAGACAAAGATTGGCCACATTACAAGGGAAGTGCCTTAATTCCTGTTTTATCTTCCCAGACCAAATACAAGAATTGCTATTTGTTTAAGAGAATATTTCATAGTTTTCTTAAAAAGTTATTTATATGTTTTAATGTATTGAAATTGGAAAACATGCTTTAATGATTGTTTTTATAATAGGTGTTATGATTGACTAATACATAGTTGAGTATTTCTTCCCAAATTTCTATTATGTGTGTTATAGCTAATACAGTGTATAGCAGGCTTGCCTTGCACACAGTCAATCTGGGTTCAATTCTTAGTCCCCTGATCGTCACCAGAAGTTATCCCTGAACAAAAGTCCAGGAATAAATCCAGGAGTAGGCACATCCACATGTGAGAGAAATCATCCCCAAACAAAAGAAAATGAAGATAAAATTGTGATTTACTTTACAAATGATGACTTTATTTCATAAAGAGAATGCCATGATACCCATATACGTGAAAGGTAAGATATTGTGTCATATCCTCTCACATTTCCAATAAATAGTTTTTCACAAAAATTTGTTTTGTTAGATGTATTGGATGTTTATTCCTTAAATAATATTTTTTTCAAATTCACAGTTTAAAATTAATATTTTTGTTACTATACTATTTTATGATTATTACTATATAATAAAATAATGTATTTAATACCTACAGTTTTAAATTAAATGAGTTAGCTATGTTACATCATTGTGGGTTATAATTGCTATTGCAAATATTTATCTTTTTTGTTGAGATATTGCCTAATTAGAGTGTAAATGTGTTTGTGGCTAAAGGTATCATACGAGGACACCAACTTACCACAAAAGTGCATATCCATTCAGCATTCACCATTAGACTTGTACTAACTTCTATTACCACCTACTTTGGTAACCTCAATTAAAATTTTGTGCTCATTGGACATTGCATGTTCCTTGTTTTTTGTATAACATATGACCAAAACTGTATAGTATTTGTCTTTCTGCTGGATTATTTTACTTAGTATGAACTCATCCAATTCTAACCAATTTGGTTTAAGGCCAAATTCATCTTATCTAATAGCAAAATAAAGATTATTATAAAAATAAATCATTTATAACTTATCTATTCATTTATGATTGGTAAAATTTAGGATGATATAGTTTATTCAATATTCTAGTACTATTTATAAAATAATGTAATTAACAAATGAGCAAACATTTAATACCCTAGCATTTACATAAAATTGAATTAGTCCTAATTTAATTATTATGCAATTAAAATTTATTTAGAATCTTTAATTTAGTTTATTAAAATTTGAAAATATAGACTATCAATAGAATTTTCGTTTAGAGGGGCTATCCATGACAGAGCTCAGGGGTTACTCCTATATCTGAGCTCAGAAGCTCCCTGGAAGGCCTGGGAGGCCATATGCGATGCCAGACATTGTATCTCGGTGAACCACCCTAAAAATAAATGCCCTACGCACTGTGAATTCACTCCAGCTTCATAGAAACAAGTGAATTTTAAATTTAAAAGTTTCCTACCACAAAAGATTTGAGGAGTAGAATTAGATAAAACACCCATAGACTAGAATAAAATAATTTGCTCAACAATTATCTGATAAAGGGTTGATAGTCAACATATACAAATCACTGTTAGAAATTTACAAGAAAAAATACTTTCAAAAATGGAAAGAAATGAATAAAATGATTTAAGGACGATATACAGATGTCTAATAAGTAAATATAAAAATTTTTGTTGGTCAGTTTTCGTCAGTGAAAAGCAAATTAAAACAAAAATTAAACTTCACCTCTCATCAGAGAGACTATCACTTCAGAGAGACTACCAAAACATATCCAGAGTTGGAGTGGACATCATACACTGATGGTGATAATGTCACTGGGCTGACTGTGTTCTGTTTTGTTTTGTAAACAATATGCATGCTATTCAGAAAAACCAGAATTGAGTTGCCACAGACTCAGCAATACCACATTATGGCAAATTCCCCAAGGATAAAGATAGGCTATTATGAAAAGACATTTTTGATCCTATGTTTATCACTGCATTATTCATAATAGTTAAACTTTATATTAAAAAAACAAGAATGTACAAATGAAATATACTTAGCTATATAAGAAGATAAAATCATGAAATTTTCCATCACATCAATGGAAGTAGAGGATAGCAGGTTTAGTTAAAATAGAAATATGTTGAATATGTGAACTAAAGTAACAGTAAAGGAACAAAAATAACCAAATTAAACAGAACCTAAGAATTGCTCTATAGAACTAAAAATACCAAGAAGGTAGGCTAGAATAGATGAGATGGTACTCAGAAAAGCAGACACTCAGGTGGAAGGTGTCATGTTATAAACCCTATCCATCAAACCCTATCATAAATAGTACTTTATGTCATAGTATCTCAATTAGGTATACAACAAAAAAATTCAAAGCACACAAACAAGTGAATGAGAAGAAATTTAATTTGCATGTGGCAAAATGTTGAATTTCTAAATAGTTTTACTCTTTTTTTTAATAATTTAACTTGTAATTTATAAAGAAGTTGCAAGAACTACAGTATGGCCTATATAAAAATCACTTCAATCTGAAATCTAAACTTTCAGGATTCAACTTAAAAGTTCCTTATTAATGTAAGTTCATTGTTTAAATCTTAAATAATTTTGAATCTTTTTTTAATTATCTTTATTTAAATACCGTGATTACAAATATAATTGTAGTTGTATGATTACAGTCATGTAAAGAACACCCCCCCTTCACCAGTGCAGTATTCCCACCACCAATTTCCCAGATCTACCTACACCCCACCCCACCCACACCTATACTTGAGACAGGCTTTCTTTTTTTCTCATTCATTCACATTGTTATGATAGTTTTCAGTGTAATTATTTCTCTAACTGCACTTATCATTCTATGTGATGAGCTTCATGTCATTAGCTGCACTTACATGGGAGGATGGGGGGAAGTAAGGGTTGGGACTGAGGCAGTAAAATATTAGAAATGAGCTTTGTAGGGCACTATCAAGGTCCCAATACAAGATGGGTATTATGGATATATAGAATATATGCACACAATACTATCAATATGAAAACAAAGAGAAAAAATATACACTGACTGTCCCAATATAAACAAGTGCTAGAATAGCCTGCCCTCCTCCCAGAGCGCATTCCCATTAGTGTAGGGAGAGATAAAAATGATTATTGAGCAAATGACATTAGTAGTTAGAGAATAAATATCAAATATTTAATAATACAGTTAATCATGTAGGTTACATGCATTTTAGATTTTTTTAATTTCTCTTCTTTTTAGCAAAACCTATATATTAGCAACATAGTCATAATTTTTTCCAAAAGTTTATAAAATATTTCTTTCAAATTTTAATTTCATATAGCTCTTGTGATCTGGCTTTAGTATTTATGTTGGGTACACATTTTTAAACTACTAGAAAAAGATAAAATATGATTTATTGTACAATAGAGTTGATATCATACATATTACATTAAAGAACTTATAAGAATAAAATAATTTTAATGTTTTGAATTGACCACTAAAAAGATATGATTAATTTTAATACATATTATGTATTACATATATGTTATTTAGTTACTGGCTTTATTTTTATCAAACCTAGTATTATTTTACTCCAAAATTGATTGCAGATTACTCCTTATATAAATTATGATAGTGTTAGAGCTATAACCAACATATTATCTTCCACGAATGTTAATGAATTTGAATCTTTTTAAATATACCACAGACTTTGGGCAGTTCTTTGAACACTCTTGCCAGTTGATTATAACAGAAAACATGAGTATATTCAGTTAATTTTATTACTAGATTATTGGTAGATTTTCATTTTTATAGTAAAAAATAACTATATTAAAATTTATATGTTTAGTGGCTGGAGAGATAGCAATTTGATAGGGAGTTTGCCTTGCATGCAATCAACTCAGGACGGGCAGAAATTTGAATCCTTCTCGCACCTCATAAGGTCCCCCGAGCCACTCGCGAGCAACTTTTGTGCACAGAGCCAGGAGTAACCCCTGAGTGCCACAGGGTCTGACTCAAAAACAAAACAAAAAGAAATGATAAGTTTAAACAGTTTAAAATGTGTCCCCTTAAACAAGAAAATAATTATTTGTATATATATTATCTTTGAGCACCATGATTACAGGCATGATTGTAGTTGGGTTTCAGTCATAAACAGAACATCCCCACTCACCAGTGCAACATAGCCACAACATACCCACAACCAATGCCTTCCCCTCCCAACCCTGCCTGTATTTGAGACAGGCATTCTACTTCTCAAACTCATCTAGACTGTCATGATAGTTGTTAGTGTAGTTATTTCCCTAACTGCACTCACAACTCTTTGTAGTGAACTTCATACTGTGAGCAGGTCCTTCCGGCCCTCATCTCTATTGTCTCTTGGCATTATTACAATAATGTCCTTAATTTTTCTCAAAACCCATAGATGAGTGAGACTATTCTTTGTCTATCTCTCTCCCTCTGACTTATTTCACTAGACATAATAGATTCCTTGTACATCCATGTAAAGGAAAATTTCATGACATTATCTGATGGCTGCTTAGAAAATAATTATTAATATTCATCAGAAAGAATAACTGGAGGAAATAAAAAAATAGTGTAATGCACCTCTGTCTTCATTTCTCAAATAAAACAACATGCTCTAAATTTTATCTTTTATTGAAGATGGCATTTACTTACCTAAGAATAATACAATATTTTCTATATAACAAACTCTTACACCATTACTTTTATAGTCTTTCCAAGTCTTTTCTTGAATTTGACAAATCTAATAAACTCTCCAATATTAGAGACTAAAGTGTGGGATTCCAGTAGAGCTGGTAGGCAGAGTTCTGGTGTTGTTAGATTCTTTCATTGTCAAACACTTGCTGAACTCCATAATATGAAATAGGTCAAACTAAAACTAAATATATATCACATGCAAAGATTCATATCAAAACAGATAAAGCTCAGACTGGATATCTCCATTTGAAATCCAGACTCAAGTACCAAACCTGTGAGTAAAAATAATACTATTAAGTGTTGATTGCAGCTTTGCTTCTTTATTTACAAGATTTCAAGTATTTTCTAAGAAGACAGGCAATATCATGTCAATGCAACTAGGGCACACATATTTGTTTTAAAAGACTGTTACTAGTTAAATGAAAATTAGAATCCTTGAAAAACTGCAGCATTATTCAGGTGCACACATAGAAATTGTAAAAAATAGAGTAAAATCATTTTATTTTGGAAATATTTTAAAAGGAAAAGGGACATTAAACAAAGTTTAGAAGCCAATAGAGTCACCCTACTAAATTTTTATAATTTGAGCCCAAAAAATAAATGGCAACAAATTTTAACTTTACTGAATTAAATGAGAATGCTGTGACAACACTGTTTTAAATAAGTAAATAATACATAGAATCAAGATACAACTTTAGGTTATATATGCTGATGAGTAAATATAAAAATAATGACAAATATAAAGCATCATTGATAAAGATATTGAATAAATTTTTATAAGCACCAGAATATTTACATAATCTACATTCTAAAAAACTCTAATACATGGAGAAAACAATAAGTTTGCAGTATAGAAAATATCTGTATGGATCACATTCACAAGATGATTAATTACCATTACTTTGGAAAAACAACATTACAAGTTTTGATAAAATCTAACAACCAATTGAGATAACCCTGAACACCCAAGGCTGTGACCTCACTGTGTAATATCACAGTAAATAAGGTGGACAGAATTAGCCCTCCCTGCTGTTCAGGATTGTGAAATTTGGTCTTGGAACCCAAAATCAAATAAATTGCAACAAGCAGAGAGTTGTCTTTGTGTGGCCAGCAGATTTATTCCCAGGGCCATGGATCAAATATCATACCATATAAGGTCGGCAGAGTTAGTCCATTTTTGTCATTTCAGGTATTACTGTGGACAAAATTTAGTCCCCTTCTGCCACCCCACAGAGAACACAGTTTCTCCTGGGACCAGAGAAACAAAAACAAATAATAACAAAATACATTAGACAGCTTTGACAAGTAATAAACGGAGTACTCAGAATGATAATTTTTGGTGAGTCCCCTCACCAAATGGACACCAAATCCTGCTATCCCCACTACATAGCAATCCAGCAGCAACTAACTTCAACTTGATCTGCCCAACACTGAATGTAATATCCATCATTCTATTTCTTAAGGAGGTGTGGACTCAGGCTGGATAAGCAATTGCTTTTTTCAGGATAAAGAAAGGCAATCCCAGAACTTGACCAAACCATTCGGGTTAGTTGCCTCCCACATAGAAAAGGATTTCAGGAAGAGATAAACAATGGAGTAAAAAAAATATTGGAGGACTTAAAGAATGTTAAGGAGAAGTTAAGAGAGAGAGAAAGGCACATAAGGGAGAGTATAGATTTCTCCAGAGGTGGATAGAGCCCCCGGTACATCTTTCAGAGTTAAAGTATGAAAGCACACACTTCTTTCTAGAAGGGAGATATGGTTAACATGTGCATGGAGACATTATGTGAATGGCTGACAACAAATGTGTGGGCCACTCCTTTGTTTTTAAGTTGACTTCTATTTCATTTTATTTACTTTTTTATTTATTTAGGTTTCTGGGCCACATCCAGTGGCACTCGGGTTATTCCTGGCTCTTTGCTCAAAAATGGCCTCTGGCAGGCCGGAGGTCCATATGTGATGCCAGGAATCGAACCACCATCAGTTCAGGGTGAGCCACATGCAAGGCAAGCGCTCTCCAGCCCTTAAATGGACATTTTTATTGTTTATCCATGTGAAAATTTCTACTTAGGTATGATGTTTGTTGCTCGGGTCTTCTTTGGCATTTCTCTCCTGGTCTTTGTTCCTGTAGGAGATTGTCTCATTAGGAGGTTTAGTCTTCTCTGGACCTGCAGTGGTGCCACGTGAGACTCATATGAACAAAAAAATAACTTTTAAAATCCTGTCTCTTGGTTTTATTCATCTCATAAATTCATTGCTGTGAGGTACATTCTTTACCTGCCAGTTTGCCTCACCAAGAGAGTCAAGATGATAGAGATCATATCAACCATTTCTCAGACCATGATACATATATTGAAAATAAAAATTAAGCAAAAATAGAAATAAAGAAATAAAAATATCTGGAAATTAAACATCTCAATATTAAAGAATCAGTAGGTCAGAAAGGAAATCAAAAGACTCTTGGAAACAATTAGGAATTAGGAAACGAGGTACCAGAACTTGTGGAACAAAACAAGTGTTGAAATAAAAGTTCATAGGTATAAAAACACTTATCAGCAAGGATAATAGAGTCCACATAAATAATTTAACGGCACAGCTTAAGAAATGAAAAAATTAAGCTGGTTGCATGTGGTCAAATCGGTACAGACCCGGGTTGAATACTGCGCATCCTATAAGATCCCCTGAGCCTGCCAGAAGCAATTTCTGAGCACAGAGCCAGGAGTAACCCCTGTGGGCTGCCGGGTGTACCCCCCCAAAGAAAAGAAAGAAAAAAAAACTAAAAAACATCCAGAACAATTTTCTCAAAGCAGGCAGAAGGAAAAAATAATAAAACTTAAAACAAAAATTAATGAATGGGGCTTTAAATAAAAAGAAAAAATAAAGTTCAAATGATCAATAAAGTCAAAAATTGTTTTCTTTTTTTGTAAAAGAAAATAAAAATATCAATAAACCACGAATAAGACTCACAAAGATAGAAAACCTTAATTAATATACTCATAAGGGGCCAGAGAGATAGCATGGAGGTAAGGCATTTGCCTTGCAATCAGAAGGTTGGTGGTTCGAATCCGGGCATCCCATTTGGTCCCCTGAGCCTGCCAGGAATGATTTCTGAGCATAGAGCCAGGAGTAACCCCTGAGTGCTGCCAGGTGTGACTCAAAAACCAAATATATATATATATATATATATATATATATATATACTCATAAATTAAAATGGGAATATCTCACAACTGATGCTGTATATACACTCAAAGAATAAGAAGGATGGCTTTGAAAATCTTTGTCATAAAATATGAGAACCTATAAGAAATGAATGAATTATTAGATTATTATAAACTGCTGAAGCTAAACGAAGATGACATAGAGTACTTTAACAGACATATAACTCTCAAAGAACTAAAAATAGGGGGCCGGCGAGATAGCATGGAGGTAAGGCGTTTGCCTTTCATGCAGGAGGTCATCGGTTTGAATCCCGGCATCCCATATGGTCCCCCGTGCCTGCCAGGAGCAATTTCTGAGCCTGGAACCAGGAATAACCCCTGAGCACTGCCAGGTGTGACCCAAAAAACCACAAAAAAAAAAAAAGATATAAAAATCGTAATAAAAATCTCCTCCAAAACAAATCCCAGGTCCCAGTAATTTCATTAATGAGTTTTTTCTATCCTTTAAAGAACTCCTGTAACCAATAATTTTTATTCTTTCAGAAATCAAGAAAACAGAAACACTTCTGAAAAGTTAGTATAAAGCAAACATTACCGTGATACAAAGGCAGAGATAGTACAAAAAGAATTATTATAAACTTCAATGGACATAATTGCAAATATCCTCAAAAAATACTAGCAAGTATAATTCACAAATTCATCAAAAAGATCATATACCATGATCAAGTGAGATTCATATCTGGGATGCAAAGATGTAAATCAATCAACAAAATTGAACATATCAATACAAAAAAATTAAACAATATGATATATAATTAGATGCATTGAAAGTATTCAACAATATTCAACAATCATCCATTACAAAAATTTTAATAAAATGGTGATAGATAGAAATTGCCTTGGCATATTCAAGGTCACAAGCCTGCAGTAAACATTATGTTCAATAGAGAAAAACTAAAACCCTATTATTATATACAAGACAAGTTCATTCACTCTTATCTTTTTTTATTAAGTATAGTATTGGAAATACTTGCCAGAGAAATTAGACAAGAAAAATATATTAAGGCCATCCAGATAGGAGATGGCTTTCACTTATTATATATATAAAAAAAGAAATATGCTAAAATATTAAAAAAAGAAGACTGCTTTCAAATTACATTATACTATATTAGAATACCAGAAAAATTTTAAAGAGTCTCCTAGATTATTTGGGGCTGGAGCAGTGGTGCAGCAGTAGGGCATTTGCCTTGCATGCAGCTGACCTATGATGGACCGCAGTTCAATCCCCCACCATCCCATATGGCCCTCCAAGCCTGGAGTAATTTTTTTGTGGTTTTTGGGTCACACCTGGCAGTGCTCAGGGGTTACTCCTGGCTCCATGCTCAGAAATTGCTCCTGGCAGGCACGGGGGACCATATGGGATGCCAGGATTCAAACCGATGACCTTCTGCATTAAAGGCAAACGCCTTACCTCCATGCTATCTCTCCGGTCCTTGGAATGATTTTTGACACAGAACCAGGAGTAACCCCTGAGCGTCACTGATGTGGCCCAAAAAAACAAAATAAATAAATAAATAAAAAGTCCCCTACATTTGTACAGTAAAGTGGCAAATCAGAAAATTTGGTGCAATAGTATGACTCGATTATATGCAAATACTTAATTAGTGAAGAAATATTTTAGAAACCTCTCCCATTTACAATTTCCTTTGAAAATAAAGCACATAGGAATTGGCTGAACAAATAGTTTAAAGAAATATACAAAGAAAATTAAAACAAAACAAAACAAAACAAAAACATTACTTCAGCAATTAAAATAAAACATGAGGAAATGGAAACACACCTCTGCTCAAGGATTGGGAGGGTATTTACATCGTCAGTGGGCAAAACTCCCCATAGAACTATACAGATTTAGTGTAGTCCCTATAAGAATACCCATGATTTAAAAATAAAAATAGATAAAACTCAGAACTCTTTTTAACACCATTTACCAAAGCAAAAGCAAAATGAATTAAAGACCTTAATATCAGGCCTAAATCTATAAGTAAATAAAAGTATAATAACTTTCCATGACTTTAAAGATAGAAATACCTTTAAGGACAAAACACTACTGACCAAGCAAGAGGGTGTAAAAGTATACAAATGGGATTACATTAAATTAAGAAGTTTCTGTTCCTCAAAGGAAATGATGACCCAAATAAAAAGACATCCTTTAGATTAGGAGAGATTATTTCTCCACCAAATTATCTGATAAATGTCCAAGATATATAAAATAGTGATAGAATTCTATAAGAAAAATTTCAACACAGTAAAAATGAAAAGAAAAGATGAAGAGAAACTTCTGGAAAGAAGTTTTACAAGTGACAAAAAAGCATAACATATCACTAATCATTAGTGAAATGCAACCCAGAAGAACAATGCAATATACCCTCCCAACAGATAGATGGTCACTTATCAAAAAGAACATCAACTTTCACTGTTGGGGAGGATGTGGAAGAAAAATGAACTTTGATTCAATGCTGGCTGGTATGTCAACTGGTTCAATCTTTCTGATATGGATATTTCTCAAAAATTATGAAATGAGCTAGTGTACAGTACAGGATAATGTTGGCTTCATAAGCTATTTAAAATGAATGCTACTTAACTTTCTAGAGGAACTTCGATATAGTAGGTAGAAGATTCTATTTGAAGTTTTAGAAAAGCTTAATAGTATCTTTGAACCTATTATTTGTTTCTTTCAATATGTATTTTTATTAATTTGGATTTTGTGCTAATAATTCAAATTATTTCTTTCTAATTCAATTTCAAGAGGTTTTAGGGACCTAGAAACATTCATTTATGCTATGTTCTTCGTTTCAGTTCTGTGAAATTGTGCAGACTAATTGATACTTTTTTGAAAGTTTCCTTTGGTGTCTTAACTTCTTTCTTTTTATTTTTGATATATAATTTTTTTCTTTTGTCTTTGAGAAACAAATAAAGATTTGTTAATTATTTATGAAAAACTTGTTCTTCATTTAATTGATTATTTATGTTATTTTAAAATTCTATACCTTTTATTTCTACTCTAATTTCTCTCGGCCTCCTATTCTACTTATTGTGGGTGTTTTTGTATTCCTTCTCCATTTTTTGGATAAAATTCTTCATTGGTAATAACATACATCGTATTAAAGTGTTTTGTGTTTCCTATATTTTACAATAATTCATTTAAAATCTTATTTATCCCAAGTCTTTGAAATTATTCCTTGATAACTACTTTGAAGAAGTATCTGTGAGTATAATTGTCTTTAATTTATGATTGTAAATTTTCACCAGAATTATTTTGTGATTTATTTCCATTTCATGTTCTATGAAGATCTTCGATTTAATTTATCTTCTCGATTTTATGAACACTTGTTTATTTTTTTTTTCCTGGAGAATGATGCATGGTGATGGAGAAAAAGAAAACGTAATCATTGGGGAATAGAGAATGTTATAAATAACTATTAAATTCATATATTTCTCAATTCCTTTTACACTAATGCTTTCCTATTGAAATATTTTTTGGGGGTCTGGATAATAAAGCCAGCACTCAAAAACTGATATTATTATACCTACTCCTACTTTATTGTCTGATAGTCTCCTCAACCTTCTTCAGAGTTACTTTATATTCTTGGTCACTCCTTCAGATGGTGATTAAATGTCAAAGAGTATTAAGTGTTGATATACAGCATAATCTAATTATTATATAATATCCATTCTATGACTGCTTTTCTTTTTACTTGAAGTAAACTTTGTCTGACATAATATGGTCATCATAGCATACAAGATAGCAGCCAAATAGGATATTTTTTGTGTGATGTTTTAGATTTTTCACTTTGAGTATATTTTTATTTGGATAAGTTTGCCTTGTAGGCAAAAGTCATTGGGTTCATTTCCCCCTAATTTATTGTCTTAGACTGGCTTCTGATTGGTTGGCAATTCTCAATTTATTGAGAAAATTGTTAAAAAAAAGAGATATTTTTCTTCTTTTTATATGGATTTAAAGTGTTCGGCATTAGTATCTTCCTTTATTTTATGTTGTGTACTTTCATAACTTGTTTTAATGAACAGTTTAATAAAATTTACATTTTGTTCCAGAGTAAAGTATTGTTTCTATCATGAAATACTAAATATCCTTTTACATTTATTTGTTTAACAAAGATGGGGTTAATGCTACCTGGCTTATTGTCTACCTACTTACACTATATCTGTTTAAGTTTTACATAATAATGAGCTTTCATTTTTCTGCCTTAAGTTACAGATTCCACAGGAAAGCACTGGAATCTATTTATTTAGCTATTTAATTTTGTTTTAATATGATAAATTTAATAATTATTAATTTTTAATTTAATTAGGCATACATTTTTACATGTTACACAATGGTTTATCTTATTTATGGATAGTTTAGATAAATCTGCATGTTTTCATACTCATATATTTCTCATTTTGGAGAAATTTAATCTCCCAAGTGGTGAGTGCTAATAGCCAGTACTAGTAATACTTGGCCAATTACTCAATTATTATAGCCTTTACTGCTGAGGTCTGCAGATGTGTTAGTGCTTCAGTCTTGTGGTGCTGAAAATTTCTTCTTTTCTTCTTCTTCTTCTTCTTCTTCTTCTTCTTCTTCTTCTTCTTCTTCTTCTTCTTCTTCTTCTTCTTCTTCTTCTTCTTCTTCTTCTTCTTCTTCTTCTTCTTCTTCTTCTTCTTCCTTCTTCTTCTTCCTCCTCCTCCTCCTCCTCCTCCTCCTCCTCCTCCTCCTCCTCCTCCTCCTCCTCCTCCTCCTCCTCCTCCTCCTTCTTCTTCTTCTTCTTCTTCTTCTTCTTCTTCTTCTTCTTCTTCTTCTTCTTCTTCTTCTTCTTCTTCTTCTTCTTCTTCTTCTTCTTCTTTTGGTTTTTGGGCCACACTGGTAATGCTCAGGGGTTCATCCTGGACCAGCCACATGCAAGGCAAACACCCTACTGCTACACCACTGCTCTGTCCCCAACTTAATATTTCTTGATGTTAATAACAATTAAAACAAGGATTAAAGGCACTTTGACAAAATAAAAATAAATCATTGATAAGATAACCCCAATACTATGTTAGCTGAAAGACTTAATTATTTTCAAGATGATTTCTCTCTATGTTTACTGCTGTTGATTTTATTGTTGTGATGATCTAATCTCATTGTCATTACTCCCAGGAAGTTATAAAATTAGTTGCCATCTTTCATTTATGCTCAACAGAACTGTACATTATTATTAATGTGGTGATCTCTCAAATTAGGTTAAAGTCCTTGTAGGATGCACACAATATTGCAGTGCTTGCATGCACAACTTAGTTGTGGCACTTTCAGACACTAAACTATGGTACAACAAAGGTTATCAATGTTGCTATGATGCTAGGTATTCTAACCAGAAGTGCCACTGATAGCACATGTTGGAAATAGAGCAGTGCTAACTTTTGACTCATGTCGTGGGCTCACAATTACAAAGTAAATGCTTTACCACTGAGTTAATCCTGATCTATCATTTTAACTATGGCATCTTATTTTCTCCTGCACAAGGTACACTATTGAATGCATGGTAGTGGATTATAATGGTTTCAGCATGGCCTGATATGAGAATTCAGATTCCATTATTTGCTACTATATAATTTTTTTGGTTTAATTAATTTTCTTTAATATATTTAATACAAATATAACATACAGTATCAGTAAGGGCCTTTGATATATTTGAAAGAGTTTGATATATAATTGGTAGCATAAAGTAGCAGTTATTATCAAAATAGTACAAATAAAATAATTTAAATGAATTTTCACTGCTATTTTTACTTCCATTTCAAAAAGTGAAAAGCCATGGTGTTGTCCATTTACTATGAGAATTCATTTCTAAATGTTTAACTTTCTCTTTTATTATCTGTGAATTGAAGACTTCATTTACTGCCAAAAATAATTTGAAATTCCAGTTTATGATAAGGGAGATATAGCAAAGGACAAATGAATGTGCTTTGCATGTAGGATATCTGAGCTTTTGCCCTCACACTTCATTGTCCTCTCACACCAATGGGAGCAAACTCCAAGCACCAAACCTAGACCTGCTTCAAAGGACTGCCAGCTTTAATCTCTAAATCAAAATCAGATTATGAGTCCAAGAATTTATCCATTTTTTCCAGGTTCTCATGTTTTGTGACATAGAGTTTCTTAAAGTAGTCTCTGATTACCATTTGAATCTCTAAAATATCTATAGTGATCTCACCCTTTTCATTTCTAATCTGGTTTAAATATAATAAAAGAAATAAATATAATAAAATAAAAAAATCATATGATCAGATCAATAGATACATAGAGAGCATTTCATAAGGTCCAACACTTTTTTTAATATGTTTTTAAGCACCTTGATTACAAGCATGATTGTGGTTCTGTTTCAGTCATGTAAAGAACACCCCCCCTTCACAAGTGCAACATTTCCATCATCAATGTCCCAAATCTCCCCTTATCACCACACCCCCACCTGTGCTCTAAATAGGCTTTCTACTTCTCTCATGCATTCACATGTTGTTATGAGAGTTCTCAATGTAGTTATTTCTCTAACTGCACTCACCACTCTTTGTGTTGAGCTTCATGTAGTGGGCTGAGACTTTTAGCCCTCCTGTCTTTTGTCTCTGAAAATTATTGCAAAACTGTCTTTTATTTTTCTTAAAACCCATAGATGAGTTAGATTATTCTGCATCTCTCTCCCTCTGACTTATTTCAGTCAGCATAATAGATTCCATATACATCCATGTATAGGAAATGTCATGACCTCATCTCTCCTGATGGCTGAATAATATCCCAATGTGTACATGTACCACAATTCCTTAGCCATTCATCTGTTGAAGAGCATCTTGTTGTTTTTTTTTTTTTCAGAGTCTGGCCATTGTAACTAGTGATGTAATAAATATAGTTGTAAGGAAGGGATTTTTCTTTTGGATTTTTGTGTTCCTAGGGTATATCCCTAGGAGTGACATCACTCATTCTTGATAAAATCCCTCTTGACGGAATAAAATGAACTTTTCTCAATATAGTCTAGGCCATCTAGCACAAGCCAATGACAAATATTATTCTCAATGAAGATAAACTAAAAGCCAATCCTCTAAAATCTGATACAAAACAAGGTTGATCTCTCTCACTACTCCAACTTAACATAGTGCTGGAAGTTCTTGCCATAGTGATTAGGAAAGAAAGAAATATCAAGAATATACAGATAAGAAAGGAAGAAGTTAAGCTCTCACTGTTTGCAGATGACATGATTCTGTATTTAAAATAACCTAAAGACTCTGCCAAGAAGCTTTTAGAAGAGATAAACAGATGGGTCTACATTAAGCTGAGAAGCTGCTTCACCTCAAAGGAAATAGTACCTAGGATACAAGATCCACAACTGAATAGTTAGAAACTATTTACCCAATACCCATCAGATAAAGGTCTAATATCCAAAATACACAACTTACTAACAGAACTTAAGAAAAAAATCTAACCCCATCAAAAAATGGGGAAAAGAAATGAACAGACACTTTCTCAAAGAAATACAAATGGCCAAAAGGCATATGAAAAAATGTTCCACATCATTAATCATCAGGGAGATGCAAATCAAAACAACAATGAGGTACCATCTCACACCCCAGACTGGCCCACATCACAAAGACTAAGAACATTCAATGCTGGCTGAGATGTGGCGATAAAGGAACTCTCATTCATTGCTGGTGGGAATGTTGTCTAGTCCAGCCTTCATGGAAAAGAATATGGAGATTCCTCAAAAAACTAGAAATTGAGCTCATGGAAATTGAATTTCATATGTTTCAGCTATACCACTCCTAGGGATTTACCCTAGGAACACAAAAATATAATTCAAACGGGGACGGAGAGATAGCGTGGAGGTAAGGAGTTTGCCTTTCATGCAGGAGGTCATCGGTTCGAATCCCGGCGCCCCATATGGTCCCCTATGCCTGCCAGGAGCAATTTCTGAGCCTGGAGCCAGAAATAACCCCTGAGCACTGCCGGGTGTGACCCAAAAACCACAAAAAAATATATAATTCAAAATTCCCTTCCTCACACCTTTATTCATTGCAGCATTATTTACAATAGCCATACTCTAGAAACAAGCAAGATGCTCTTCAATAAATGAAGGGCTAAAGAAACTGTGGTACATATACACAATGGAATATTTTGCAGCCATCAGGAGTGATGAAATCATGAAATTTCATGTACAAGGAATCTATTATGCTAAGTGAAATAAGTAGAGGGAGAGAGAGACACAGAATAGTTTCACTTATCTGTCATCTATGGGTTTTAAGAAAAATTAAGGACATTATTGTAAAAATCCCCAGTGACAATAGAAATGAGGACCTAAAGGACAAACTCATAATATGAAGCTCACCACAAAGAGTAGTAGTGCAGTTAGAGAAATAACTACATTAACAATTACCATGACAATCTTAATGAGTGAGTGAAGTAGAATGCCTGTCTCAAATACAGGCAACGTTGGGAAAAGGGGAGGGAGAAATTGGTGGTGGGATAGTTGCACTGGTGAAGAGGGGTGATCTGTTTATAACTGAAACCCAACTACAATCATGCTTGTAATCATGTTGCTTAAATAAATATTTAAAAAATAAAAATGAATCCTTGAGTCAGAAAAAGCACTGTAGCACTGTCTAACATCATTGCTGTTGCTAAATATTGCCAGTGTGGCCTGATCACCCAAAAAATAATATCTCTGGAGCTGGAACAGTAGCGCAAACAGTAGGGGGTTTTCCTTGGACATGCTAACCTAGGAAGGACTGTGGTTCAATCCCTCTGTGTCCCATATGGTCCCTTAAACCAGGAATGATTTCTGAGAGCATAGTCTGGAATAATCCCTGAGAGTAACCAGGTATAACCCAAACCCCACCCCCAATTTTTTCTGCTTTATCCAAACTCTAAGCTCTTAAATTTTAGGGCTATTTTCTTCTACTTTCACTTAATAATTTTATGATTATTCCATATTAAATTTCACTTGTTTATTTAATTGACATTATTGATTCCTTAGCATTTCCTTCAGGATAATTCTATCAAAAATTTTGACAATGATTCATCTTTTTTATAGAAGGTACTCAGGGATAGTTTAAATAAAGAATAAAACAATTCCTAATTGGATCTGGAGCAATAGCACAGTGAGTATGGCATTTGCCTGGAACAGGGCTAATTTATGTTGGACCAGGCCATCCCAGATTGTCCATTGAGCCTGTCAGGAGTAATACTTGAGAACTGTAGGGTGTGGCCACAAAACCAAACCAAACAAAAATATATTATATTTATTTTCTCATATTATTACATTTAATTCCATAATTTCTTCGAATAAATTAAATTCCAAAAATATTAACTACTACCTTCTCATTTTTCAAAACTGTTATAAAAATTAAATCAAAGTAGATTAAAGATTTGGCTATTGGTATCAAACACATAAAATACTCTGAAAAATATAGATACAGCTTTTCTTTTGATATTTTAGTGGTATATTTAGAAATTTTATGCTATTATAAAGCATATCACAAGAAAATAATAAATTGGAAGGGGGCCTCGAGTACAGTGGATAAACCCTTTGCCTTGCACACAGCTGACCTGGATTTAATTTCACCACACATTTTCCCATGAATCTCTGTAGGAGAGATGCCTGAGTGTAGAGTCAGGAGTAAGCCCTGAGCACTACTGGATGTGGTCAAAATCAAAACAACAAGAACAAGATGGTAATAAAACTAGATTAAAGTAAAAATGTTTATGCAATATAAAAAAACTTGCTGAAATAAAATGATATCCTACTGATGGAGAAGGTACACACATAAGACAAAGGATGGATGTTCAAGATATGTAAAGGATTTACAAAATGCAACAACAAAGTAAATAAATGATCAAACTGAACAATGAGAAACCATACAGAAATATTAGAGTTTATTCTCCTGGGACTGTCAGATGATCCAAAATTTCAAGTTGTCATCTTTATATTTCTTTTTATTACCTACATGCTTAGCACCACTGGAAATCTGACAATTATTACTCTGCTGGATTCTCACCTTAAGACAGCCATGTATTTCTTTCTCAGAAACGTTTCCTTATTAGAAGTTTCATTCACAACTGTCAGGATACCCAAATTCCTGAGTACTATTATTTCAGGAGATAAAACCATTTCCTTTAGTGATTGCTTTGCTCAGTTATTTTTATTTTATTCTCTTGGGAGTCAACAATGTCATAAGTAATCTTCAGACACTTTCTTTTTAATAAAGTTTATGAACAATTTTTTAAAATAATATTTAAACTTAATTTATCTTTTTTGCTGTATGTATAACAATCCTCTAAGCATTTGGCTAGTCCCTGATACTTAAACATTAATATCCTGAAAAGTGAAATTGCCTAAATTCCTATTTTGAATTTTATTTAACAAAGTTTCAGCAGGTTAAATGATTATTGTTTATGATTTTTTAAACAATATTTTTCTCAGTATGTTAAAATAGAATTTTATATACTTTTGATAGAAATTTTCTTCAGCATCTTATAATCTTATTACATAAAATAAAAATGCTATGCTACTAACTGAAAATTTAAATGTTTGTGTTAAAGAACCAAGAACCAATATTTGCTCGTATAAATAAAATATTCAATATAAATTTATGTTTAAACATAAAAGAAAAGGGGCCAGCGAGGTGGCGCTAGAGGTAAGGTATCTGCCTTGCAAGTGCTAGCCAAGAAAGGACCATGGTTCGATCCCCCGGCATCCCATGTGGTCCCCCAAGCCAGGGGCGATTTCTGACTGCTTAGCCAGGAGTAACCCCTGAGCATCAAATGGGTGTGGTCCCCCAAATCCCCCCCCCAGAATGGAAGAAAAAATATATGCTTTGGAAGTATTGATGTTCAATAAGTTTCTATATTTTTAAATACTGTGACTTAATAGACATAGGTAGATATAGTAATACATTCTCTATAAAATGTAAAAGAAATAAACAAAAATCCTTTATCAATCAGATCATTTAATTTTCTCTAGTTTTATAGAAGCTACACTCTGATTTTGTACTATGTCATACTGGTTTGAATCACTTTTTATCTAGACAAAATAATTTTGTTTAGTAGAAACTAAGTTTCATAGTAAAGAAAAATTTTCATTATGCTCAAAATTGAGATTTTTAAAATTATTAAATTATGCTTCCACACATTCTATTTACTGATTTTAACCAGTGCTTAATATATTTTATAAAAAATGTGTATGAGTGCAAATGTATAAAAAGCTGAAATAAAATTATGAATTGTCTATAAACAATAACATATTAACTTTGTTAAAAATTTTTTAAAAATGATAAAAATAATTTGATATTTCTACCACCAGATAATATACCAGAGCACTGTGCATGGAGTAAGCCCTAAGTACAGTGGATAAAAACAAAAATGAACAAAAAGAAACAGATTCTAAATGTTAATGAAAAATTACAAAGAATTATTTGATTCCATATTACTTGAAATGAATTTTTTAATTAAAACAAATGGTGACAAACTTTAACAGTATCTATTCACTCACCAATAAATAAGGTATAATATTAGGTATATTTGGCATATTTGGTATGTATATCTCACTCCAGGGATACAATACATTTGAAAACATGCAAGCATATATATAAATATATAAAATATATGAATTATATATATTACTATATATTATTTATATACTAAATATATAAATATATTAATAAATGTAATTTATTAGTCATATTATTATATTTTAATTGATTTTAGGTCTCACACAGTTGTTCTGAGTCTTTAAACTCAGGACTTTCTCCGAGTGGCTTCAGGGCCCTAGAGATCAGACCAAGTTGGTCACATGCAATGCAGGTACTTTGCCCATTGTATTATCTCTTCAGCTCACAGATTTACCTAATTATATTTTTAAAGATCCATAGCCATGTTGCTATGTAGACAATTTTAGTAGAATTTATTCATTTTGCATAAATCAAACTTTATGCATTTTTGTTAGCAATGCAATCTTTCTCCCTTCTCTAGATCCGGCAACTACCATTTTACTATTCAATTTTATGTTTATAAAGGAAAACAAAAGGGCGATCGCAAACTACCAAAAATAGACCTTGAGAATAGGTTCACAGAAATGAGTTTACCATGATAGAGTATATAGTGCTGGAGGAGATAGGAATGGGAATAAATTGAGAGTGGGACATTCTGTTGGAGGGTATGGCTTGGAACATTGTATGCATGAATCTGACCTCAGTAGTATTGTATATAATAATTCTTAAAATATAAAAAAAAAAACATCCGGGGTCGGCGAGGTGGCGCTAGAGGTAAGGTGCAATAGCTAGCCAAGGAATGGAGCGTGGTTTGATCTCCCGGTGTTTGATATGGTCCCTCCAAGCCAGGGGCAATTTCTGAGCGCTTAGCCAGGGGTAACCCCTGAGCATCAAATGGGTGTGCCCCCTCCAAAAACAATTATCCAAATACTAACCAGGCCCAACTCTGCTTAACTTCTGAGATCAGTTTAGGGTGAAATGGCCATAGACAATAGAAAAATGAAATAATGAAGTTTGCCTATACATGGATGGATATGTAGATTATTATGCTGAGAAATGAGTCAGAGGGAGAGGGATAGACAGAATGATCTTACTCATTTGTGGAATATTAGAAAAATAAAAGATAGCAATAATAGGTGCCGGAGCGGTGGCACAAGTAATAAGGCGTCTGCCTTGCACATGGCTGACCCATGGATGGAGCTGGGTTTGATTCCTAGCATCCCATATGGTCCCCCAAGCCAGGAGTGATTTTTGAGCACATAGCCAGGAGTAACCCCTGAGAGTCACTGGGTGTGGCCCAAAACAAATAAACAAGCAAAAAAGCAGTAATACTCAGAGACAATAGAAATTAGGATCAAGAGGACAGTACATGGTTGCATATACCCATTGTATGTATTATTTAAATAATTGTATCACAAGTACATTATTTACAGGAAGTTATTTAATTATTTAATTGTATTTTATATAGTATACACAAATAACAGTGCTGTGGAGAGAGCATTCTTCATACTGCTGATGCAGTCTGGACAGTTTGGTGCCTTATGGTTAAATCATTAGGCTCTACTAATGTTCAGAGGCCACAGGTTTATTACACTTGGTGGATTTCAGTGGCATTGTGGTGCTCACACTCAATCTTAAAACCTCATACATTCTAGGTTCTACTAGTAAGGTTATAACCCTGGTTTTAATATAAAAATTATTTTATTTGAAATATTTATAGTTGTGTTCAGGAAATGTTTTCTTTGTTATAACTAAAATATTTCAGATAAGAGCTTCAAATGTTATTACTATTATTATTACTTTTTAAAATTTTAGTAACTGTGATTTACAATACAAATAATGTTAGAATTTTATGCAGTGTTCCAATAGCACATATTCCACAAAAATGTATGCTTCTATTCATCATTGACTTATGGTACTCCCTTCAACCTCGTCTTCACCATTCTCAACCACAGTTAACTTGGCTCTGTAGACCACTTCACAGATTCTGTTTATTTCCATTATTTGTTATTCTCTTACTTTGCTGCTTTATACATATATTACAGGTCATTCTTTTAAGATGAAACTTCATACATAGCTAGGGGCTGGAATGATGGCACAAGCTGTAAGGCAACTGCCTTGCATGTGCTAACCTAGGATGGACCATGGTTCCATCCCCAGCATCCCATATTGTCCCCCAAGCCAGGAGTGATTTCTGAGCACATAGACAGGAGAACCCCTGAGCATCACTGGGTGTGCCCTCCCCAAAAAAGAAAAGAAAAGAAAAGAAAGTTCATAGCTATGCATACATTTATCAGGAAGATTGAGCCCACACATATAATTTGACTTGACTACACAACTTAAGAAATTGGAAAATGAAGATCACCGAAGCAGCAACTGTGACCTACAGAGTTATACTACAGGGGCTACTCATCGAACACATTCAAGCAAACTAACACTCCTTTGCTCTTTCCTTGTCTCTTCTCACTACTTTTTTTCTCTTCTTTTTCTTTTCAATCTTATCTGCTCTCCTCACCTTTCTGCCCCTTCCATATACTTCCCCTTTTTTCCCGGTTAGAAATCTGACTATCCCTTCACTCCTCAATCCCATCCAGATTTCCCACCTTATTAAAACTCTTCACCTTCAGTTCTTAATCTATTAGGCATCAAGACTGACCCCCTTCCCCAACGAACCAGTATCCAGCACCGAAGTGAAGGGACACCCACCCACCCAATCCCACACCTCATTCCTGGCAAGAAAAGACAACCAACACCCCTGCTGACTCACGAGGTGTGGCAACTCTTCCCAACGTGGACTGTTGCTTGATACCAGACTTAGCTCTAAAAGGACCCCCAATGCAAGAACTCTACCCAAGACCTCCCTGCCGCAATCTTTTGCCAATCTCAAGAAGGTCAGGGTATGTGATGAAAAGGCACCCGGGAACCCATGCCTCACAAGAAAATCTCAAAAGACAATGGGGAAACCATAGTTCCATCATAAGTATAAGCCCTGTATAACACTACCTCTTTGCCTGCTTTTCCCCAAATATGAGGTAGTCTCCTGCATCACTTTGTTCCTTTAATTACATTTTTATTTCATTTTTATTTTTATTTAAAAAACACTTTTTTTCTTTATATATACGGGAGCACATATATTTTACCTCTATTTTTATCTTTTTTGGGTGTGTGACTTGCTTCTGTTTTCTTCTCTTTCCACCCCCAATTGCAACAGCAATATAATGTAGCACCATCTCTTCCTGCAAAGGCACACTAAAAAAAGGGGTAAGGTTACGTTTAAAAATGGGCTCTTATCTACTAGAGATAAGAACTCATACTATTTTACAACACACGGGCATCTCCCACCTTGAATGTATGTTATGTGGACCCAACTTAGACCCCAGGTGATTAGATGCTGACTTTCCAGCCTGGAACCCTGGATCCCAGGCATAGAAACGGACACAGCTCTTCAAAACAGCTACAGGAACCAAATCCCACCTGGGACATCCTTAATACTGCTCAAACACCAACATGGCCCAGCACTAATAGGATATCTTGACAACGAGAAAATTGGGAACAACTTGACCTAAGAGCAGGGTATCTCCTACCTTACCAGCTAACAATGAGACAAAATCAGAAGACTTGTCACCCATTAGTCTGTGCAAAAGCTAAGATCGCGATCTACAGATGACTGGCTGATAGAACCATGACTGGGCAGTATGTATCCTGGGACCAAGAAAAAAACCCCTAGTCTGGGTTTTGACCTATGACCTGCATAACAACCATGATTTCTAATTCCAGAGGTATGACTGAGACAGTAACAACTGAATGGGTCTTCTGGTAACATAACGAAAGACATTATCCCAGGCTCCAACCTGGGACCAGCGCAAGGACCAAGACCACCAACCACAGAAGACGGACTATAATGACACTAAGGGAACAGAACTTCTAGAACCACAAAGAAAGACTTCACCATAAGTTCCATCCTTGACATGTGCAGAGACAGAAATCTCTAGATACAGAAACCTGATTTTACCACCCAGGATGGAGCAGAAGTCTCCTGAACACCACAAAAGCACCAATGGGAGAGTAAATGAACTAGAAAGGAGTCTATAGTTAATCCCATGACAATATACTTCAAGGGTGGAGAAGCCCTGTATCTCTTAGACCAAAGGAATTCTTTTTCGAATGACTCCAATGTTTACTGTGCCTATGCAGGAGGGGAGAGAGAAAGAGAGAGAGAGAGAGAGAGAGAGAGAGAGAGAGAGAGAGAGAGAGAGAGAGAGAGAGAGAGAGAGAGAGAGAGAGAGAGAGAGAGAGAGCACAAAATAATCCTTTTTTTCTATCTAGCTTTTGTCGATTTCTTTGATTTGGTGTGGATATTGAACTGGTTGTCTCCATTTTTATTTATTTTTTCTTTCTTATTTTCTCTTCTTCCATTTTGTGCTCTGTCATGTTTTTTATCTCAAGTCCACGGCAAGTATATGGTGCCTATCTTTATTGCTGTAGCTCTCACTAGATATTTTATTTGGTACTTCTTTTTATACTGATGTGGTGTTCCACCTTCTTTTTTTCTTTTGTCTCTCAAACCGAGGATGAGAGACTCTAGAAGGACTTCAGCCATGTTCGGCATATTTGATTTTTACCCCATTTTATTATTTTTCTCTTCTTCAAACAAAACCACATAACCTTAACTATCTAGTCCAGCCTCCCAATTAGAGGGGGATATAATGGAGGTACCATGACCAAACAGTTGAAAGATCACTAAGTAGTAAGCTAGGCATGGAGGAGACCACTCATTCTAGCAGGCCCGGGGGTGAGGGTGGAGGCTATGGGAGGCAGGACGGGAAAGGGGTGGAGGGAGGACAATTCAGTGGTGGACAATTTGGTACTGTGAATGATATGTAAGCCACTATGACTAAAATAAAAATTATAAAAATAGTTTAAAAAATAAAATAAAAGATCGCTGACATTATGTTGATAAAATACAAAAAAAATAGGAATTGGAAAATGAAAATGAAAAACAAAAGGAACAAAAACAGACAGGGGAACAGAAATAATAATAAAGCATATAGCAGAAATGAATGAGCTAAAATACCCCCAAAATTATACAGAGATCAATGCAACCAAGACCTTGTTATTTGAAAAATAAATAAGATTTATAAATCTATAACAATCACAAGAAAGAATGATTAAAAACCTAATAAAAGATTGGCCTCCAGTGGTGGTGCAGAGGGGTAAGTGTCTGCCTTGATAGCACTAGCCTCGGAAGGACTATGGTTTGATTCCCCTGAGTTCCATATGGTCCCTCAAGACAGGAATGGTTTTGCATAGCCAGGAATAACCCCTGAGCATCACCGGAATGGCCCAAAAAACAAACAAAAAAAAAAAAGAAAAAAAAAAAAGAATCAGAAATGAAATCACTATAGCTGCCACAAAAATTTACAGACACTTTAAGGAAATGGAAGAAACAGAAATACAGAGAGTTTCTTTCTATGAAGAAAATATCATAGAAAATATCATAGAAAAAATCCAGAGACCACAAAATAGAGAGAGAATTACAAGCTATTATCCTTGGTGAAGAAAACTCCACAACAAATAATGGCAAACAGAATGCAACAATTTATCAAAAATATCATACAGCATGATAAATTAGGAGAAATCCCAAGGATAAAAGCATGATTTAGCATATAATATACCAAACTTTTCTCAATATAGTCAAAGCCATTAACCACAAACTCACAGAAAACATTATGCTCATTGGAGAAAAACATAAAACCTTTTCTCAATTACCAGTCACAAGTCAAGTTTCTCCACTCTGACTACTTCTATTCTATATAATGCTGGAATTCTTTCCATAACAAATAAGAAAGAGAAATATATTATGAATACAGATAAGAAAGGAAGAAGACAAGCCTGCACTCTTTTTAAATAACATGATACAATATATGCAAAGTGTTAAAGTTTTTACAAAAAACTTATAGAAACAAAGTATTTTTATAGTGAAGTGACAGACTACATAGACAATATGCAAAACTCCATGGCTTTCCTATATACAAATAATGAAAAATAATGAGGCCAGAGCGATAGCACAGCAGTAGAAAATTGCTGATCAAGGATGTACATGGGTTTGTTCCCCAGTGTCCCGATGGTCCCCTGAGTCAGGAGCAATTTCTGAGCACAGAGCCAGGAGTAACACTGGAACATCACCGAGTGTGGCCCAAACCCCCCCAAATAAGAAATTTTTTTAAAAATTCCATTCATAATTGTGTCTCAGATAACCAAGTAAATAGTGTCAATTTAACTAAAGAAGTGAACAATTTATACAAAGAGAACTATAAAGCATTATTTCATGAAATAAAAGAAAACATAAAGAATCCTGCTCATGGATAAGAAATAGTAGCATAAATTAATGACAATAATTCTCAAAACTTTGTATGGAATCAATGTAGGACCTATAAAGATGCACATGATATTTTAAAAAATGGATCAAATGATCCTGAAGTTCATATGAAATTGGGAAAAGAAGATGGGAGTCATCACTTTCCCCAACTTCAAACTATACTACAAAGTGAAGTAAATAAATCAGCATGGTACTGGAATCATAACAGACCCCCAGTTCAGTAGAATATAGTGAAATATCCGGTGATAGATCTTCAGGTATACGGTCAGTTAATCTTTAATAAGAAGGCAAGGACAGCCTCTTAAATAAAAGATGTTGGGAAAACTGTTCAACTACATACAAAAAAAAGAACTAATATCTGTTTCTAATACCATGCAAAAAATTCAAATAACAATGAATTAAATACATTAATACCAGATTTGAATTCATAAAGTACAAGGAGAAAAACTTAAGAATTCTCCATTACATTGAAGCTAAAGACATCTTTAATGACTAAACACCACTGACCAACCAAATGGAAATAAACATAAATAAAGGGGACTACATTAAAATAAGAAGCTCTGAACCTAAAAAGAGACAATGACCAGTATGCAAAGACTGCACACAGAAAGGGCAAAATTATTTAGTGATAACTATTTGATAATGGGTTACTATTCAACATATACAAGGCACTGGTAAAACTTAATTAAAAACCACAAACACAACATCATCAAAATGGAGATAAGAGATAAACAGAAACATTCTCAAAGCAGAAATACAGATGTCAAAAGGCACATGAAATATGCTCCACATCATAAATCAACAGTGAGAAGTGAAACAAAATGTCAATGATATATGATGTCATAGTATAAAGACTGGCACACATCAAATACAATAGGAACAAAATGTGCTGGTACCGATGTAGGGAAAAAGGGACTCCTATTACATCTGGTGAAAATGTAAATGCCGACTACTCCAACCATTTTGGAAATCAACATGGAAATTTTACAAAAAAAGTAAAAGAAAAGAGAAAATGACAAGAAAACTGGCAGGCTACATGATTAATGCACAAAAATCAACGGTGCTCTTATATACAAATAATGATAGAGAAGAAATGGACATTAAAAAAACCCACTCACAATAACACAACAGAAATTCAAATACCTTTAACTCAATTTAACTAAAGAAGTGAAGGATCTATATAAAGAAAATTATAAAACATTGCTCCAAGAAATAAAAGAGGACACAAGGAAATGGAGACATATATCCTGCTCATGAATTGGGAGGATTAGTATCATTAAAATGGCAATACTCCCCAAAGCATTGTACAAATTTAATGTAATCTCTCTAAGGATATCTATGACATTCTTCAAAGAAATGGATCAAATACTTTGAAATTTACCTGGAACAGTAAATGGCCAAGAATAGCTAAGTCAACTTTGAAGAAAAAGAAGATGGAAAACATCACTTTCCCCAACTTTGAATTGTACTACATTAAAACACAATAGTACTGGAATAAAGACAGACCCTCAGACAATGGAATAGACTTGAATATTCAGAGAATGAACCTCAGAGTTACAATCAATTAATCTTTGATAAAGGGGCAAGAAATACAAAATGGAGCAAAGAAACCCTCCTCAACAAGTGGTGTTGGGACAACTGGTTAGCCACATGCAAACTATGACCTCTAACACCATGCACAAAGGTCAAATCAAAATAGGCTAAAGACATTGATATAAGACCTGAAACTATAAGATATATAGATGAAAACATAGGAAAAACACTCCATGACATTGAAACTAAAGGCATTTTCAAGGAGGGAACACCACTGTCTAAAAAAGTGGAAGCAGAGATAAACAACGGGGATTATTTTAAACTGAGAAACTTCTGCACTTCGAAGGAAACAGTGACTAGGGTTAAAAGGTCACTACAGAATGGGAGAAACTATTCACACGATACCCATCAGATAAAGGGCTAAATATCTAAGATATACAAGCTACTGACAGTACTTAACAAGAAATAAACATCTAACCCCATCAAAAATGAAGAGAAGAAATGAACAGACATTTCCTCAAAGAATACAGATGGCCCAAAGAAATGCAGCTGCTAGAAGAAATGAAGTCACGAAATTTGCTTAATCATGGATACATTTGGAGACTATTATTTTAAGTTAAATAAGTCAGAGAGAGATAAGCACAAAATAGTCTTACTCATATGTGGAATTTTAAAAAAATAAAAGAGTATAATAACTGCCAGACACATTAAAAATAAGGGCTGGAAGGACCAGCTCATCACAACAAGCTTATCATAAAAAGTGGTATGTACAGTTACAGAAATATCTACACTTAACAGCTACCATACAAATGATAGAGAAATACAATGCTTGTCTTAAAGATAGGCAGGGGATGGATAGAGGTAGGAAATTGGGGAGGGGACAATTGTTGTGGAAAAGTTTACTGGTGATGGGGTAATGCATTGTATGGCTGAAACCCAATTATGAACATGTTTGTAACCATTGCACTTAAATAAAAAAATTATCTTTAAAATATTAAAGAAAAAGAAAAGAAAAGAAAAGAGAAGAAAAGAAATAGAGCTTTTACATCACCCTGCAATACCAACTCTTTAGAAAATACCCGAGGGGCGCTGCTCAGGAGTTACTCCTGCCTCTACACTCAGGAATTACTTCTTGAAGTTGGGGATACCAGGGATCAAACCTGGGTCAGTACTGTGTTGAATGTATGCAAGGCAAATGCCTTAACCACTGTGCAATAGTCCTAGCCCCAGTTTACTAATATTTTATTAAGAATTTTGCATCAATGTTCATCAGTGACATTTCTCTGTAGTTTTCTTTCTTGGTAGTATCTCTGTCAGGTTTGTGAATAAGTGTAATGTTAGCTTCATTGAAGGTGTTAGGGAGGATTGTGTATCTGCAAAAATTTTGGAAGAATATAAAAATCAATGGGAAAAATTATTCTCTGAATGATTGGTAAAACCCATAAGCCATTCTGGTCCTGAATCTTCTTGGGAAGATTCTTAATTACTCTTTGTTGGGACCTGGGTTCTGAACAAAGGGGAACACTATTTTTGAAAAGGTCACATGGCAGATCTATTTTAGGTTCTGAAGAAAGAGATGCATTTCCTAAGGAACCACATGGTGAGAACTACATGCTAGGTTCCCCAAGAAAATTTCCATTTGCACCTGATCATATCATGTAACCTATCTGGAAGGGACAAAAGGCAGCAATGGGAAGATACCCCTAGACAACAGCAAATCATTTTAAGGATCATCAGAAAGCTAGAACCTCCCTATATCCCTATCTTATATAATCCCATTCACAACCTAGGGTGGGGCTTATTCCTCGCGGTAGAGAACCATGGCCAGTCAGTTAAGAGCTGTTGGCAGGCGGAATAAAGTTTAAACTTTTGGAGCTGTTGACAGGCGTAATAAAGTTTAAACTTTACTCTAATTTGTGTGATCTCATACTTCGATTTCTGGACCCTAACACTCTTTCAATGTCCTTACTTGTTACTGACCTGTTTAGGCTTTCTACTTCCTAAATAGCTGTCTTCAGGCCTCTTCAGCTTCAGGAAGGTCATCTGTGCCTGGTGCCAGTAAAGAGTCCAACCTTAATTTCTTTCTTAATTTTTTTCAAGTTTTAGTGGGATAGGTCTTTCACTACTCTTGGTAGTTGTATTCCTAAGTGGTTGATATTTTTGGACATTATTTTAAATTGGATAGACTCTGATCTCTTTCACCTTTGAGTCATTAGTTGTCGAAAGAATGTAGTAGAGTTTTGAGTATTGACTTTGTAGCAAGCCACTTTACTGTCTTGGTTTATTGTTTCTAGGATATTTTTGTGGACTTTTTATATAATTTTTATTGAGACCATTATGAATTACAAGTTTTTCACAGTTATCTTTAATTGCTCAGTCACGATTGTTGCAGTCAGTCTTCTGTAATTAGTGATCTTGGTTTTTGACAAGTCAAAGGACAGAGTGTCTTCTGATTTCATCTAAACGTTATGTGATGAAGTTGGGGAACCTGCCCTTACATCAGGTTGTTGCTGTTTCCTCATCATCAGGTCCTATACACCTAGCCTAGCACATATTATATTGTTGGTGCTTTAGGGAGTAAAAATGACAGTCTCTGTCCTGGTTTTGGCCTGAGCTATTTTATCCCAGGCAAGATTTTTCTTCTAGAGTTTCATGTTAAGCAGAACCAGAACAAGTATGTTCATGAATTTGGGTTGCTTAGATATTTCGGAGAGGTGAAGTTGGGGCTTGGATATAACCCCCTATAATGGACAATGGTACAGTGACTATTTAAGAAAAAAGTTTGATGAAGGGGGATCCAGGGTAGAGTCTGGAGCAGAGCCTGTCAACCCTTCAGAGCAGAAGGCCAGGCCTGGCAAGACCTGGCTTGAGATAAAACATTGACGAGATGCTCCCTGGTCCATTTCTACCTTTCCCTATTCTCTCTCTCAAAGATGAATTTGCAGGCCTCCCGCAACTGACTTTTTCAGGCTAGTAAATTACCTATCTATCACTTATAAAACCTCCCTACCACCATAGTGGCAGACTTCAGGCTGAAAATAAAATGATATATTGATATATTGTTTCTACCTCAATCCCTCCTCTTTCTTTCTCCCTCTTTCTTTCTTGGGCAGTGGTCCTGAGTTACTACATTTTGTGTCCCACCCCACCTCCTTGCAGACTTGCAGCTTTTAGGCCTTTGCACACCACTGTGGATGGCACAAATTAAAACACTGGAAACAATTAGGCAGGAGAGTGATGGAAAAGGAACTTTCATCCATTGCTGCTGGAAATGCAGCCTAGATTTGGACTATTATGAATATTGCTGCAATGAATATAGGGGTATGAATGCCTTCATTTTGTTTTGTATGTGGGAAAGCCTATCAGTGATCAGGACTTATTCCTGACTTTTCACTGAAAAAACAAACAAACAAACAAAAACAAACAAACAAACAAACAAAACCACTCCCGATAGTCTTAGTAATAATATGTAGTGCTGTGAGGGAACCTGGGTTGGCTGTGTGCAAGTTTATCACCCTACCAATAGTAATATTTATCCAGCACTATAAATGTCTTTTGAATAAAGTTTTGGGGTCATTGAAATAGATGACAAAAATTGGGGATAACTGTGTTCTTAATGTTTATAGAAGTATGAAGTACCTATATATTTTCTAAAGCTATTGAACTAATCAAAATTTCCTCCAGCAACGTATGAGTCTTTCTTTTTCCCTACATTCTCCACAACACTGATTGATTTTGTTCTTCTGATGTATGCCAATCAATGGCATGAGATGATATCCAGAATCTAAGTACTTTTTATTGAGACTAAAATGAATTACAATTCTTTCACAATTGTATTTCAGTTACATAGTAACAGTGAATTAGGGCTATTTCCACAACCAGTGTTGACTTCCTTCCACCATAGTTTTCAGCATGCATCCCATACTTCTCCACTTCTCCCCAAATTGCTAGTGTAACAGGTCAATTTTGTGTATAGCTTATTATAGTTTGGGTCGCTTGTTTCTACTGTTGTTGGGTATTTAGGGCTGACCAATTTTTATTTCTACTCTATGCTCTTGAGACCACTTGGCCCTTGGGTCCCATCCACTTTTCTTTTTCTTTCTCAGTTTGTAGGAAAGCATATAAATATGAGACAGAGCAATATAATTCATATTCTGTAGTTTTATATAAAAAAAGGTAGGGGCCCATATCTAGAAGCTATAAATGTAAATAAAATTTAAAAGGGAGGGAGCAGATGTGGCAAGTTTATTTTTTCATAGACACAATAAAAATTGGGGGAAATTAGAAAGAAAACTTCCTTGGCCTAAGAGATACAAGAGATACAAGCATACTGCCATGAGATTGATTATATGCTCTGGGCATGTTAGTTGTCAAATTACAAGGTCTTTCTTTATGGTCCCAGAAAAAGTTCTGCTCAGTTGAGGTTATGATCTTGGTTTTAGCTCAAATCTTAGGATGGAAGGTCTTCTGATTTCATCTAACCATTAGGTGAAAAGTAAAAAACAAACAAACAAACAAACTATGCAATCTCTTTGGCCTGGTTTTAACCTCAGTTCTTATCCAATTCAAGACTTTTCTACTAGAATTTCCTGCTAAATAGAATCAATGCAACACCCCATCCACCAAAAAAAAAAAAAAAAAAAAGAAAGAAAGAAAAGAAAAAAAGAATATAAAATTTTGACTTTATTTTCTTATGATCAATAATTCAGAGTATTTTTATATATCTATTTGCCATCTTTATGTCTTCTTTAAGGATGCTTTCTATTCTTTTCTTCTTTCCATTTTTGGATGAGATTGATTTTTTTCTTGCTGTTTTATTATGCCATATACATATTTGGATACTAATCCTTTATCCAATGATTTGTGGGAAAATACTTTGTCATAGTCTATGGATATTAGTTTATTCTAGTTATTTCTTTTGTGATACTGAAGCTTTTCAATTTGATCCTTTTATTTATCTTTGCTTTTATTTGCTTGGCAAATGGTATCAAGTTATTGAAAATTAGCTCTAGATTATAACTCCTGAAAGTTTCTTTCTATGCTATTGTCAATATATTTATGAATTGATTCTAATCTATTCTGAAAGTCCAGTACCATACTCTTCATTATACAGTTTGATGGTTTAATCTAAAGTAGGGGAAAGAAAATCCTCTCATTTTCTTTTTTTCTTGGGATTGTTTTGGTTACTCTGTGAATTTTATTACTACATATAAATTTCGGCAGCATTTTGCCTATGTCTTTTAAAAATGGTATGCCTGTACAATGACCAAGGTTCAATCTCCAGCATCACACAAGGTCCTACCCAGTAATATTCTTGAGTGAAGAACCAGAAGTAGACTCAGTACCAATGGCTGTAACCCCCAAAATGAAACAAAACAAAACAAAAATTCTGGGTATTTTTATAGGAACTGTATAAAATTTCTATAATACTTTGAATTGTTTTTTCAATCTGACAATATAAACTTCTAGCACATGAATAGTGAGTGGTATGTTTCCATTTCCTTATGTCTATTATTTATTTTAGAGTAAATTATAGTTTTATTTGCATAAGTCTTTTGCACTTTTTTAAAAGCCAGTTCTCAATATTTTCACATTTGTAGTACAATTGTGAATGGAATAGTTTGATAAATTTCTCTCTCTTCATTATTTACATAGAAGAATGCCAGATTTATGTGTGTTGATTTTATAGCCTGCTCAATTTGTCAATTAATTGATTATAGGTAATTTTTTACTAATGAATGCATAGAGTTTTAAAATATAGTATCATGATATCTGCAAATATTGATAGTTTGGCAATTTAACCTAAACCATATGCCCTTTGGAGCTGGAGAGAAAGTACAGCAGGCAGTACACTTATCTTTTATGCAGCTGACCCTAGACTGATACTCAGCATCATTATGACCAGAGGCTCCACCAGGAGTGACTTCTAAGCACAGAACTAGTAATAATTATTGTATACAGCCAGGTGTACCCCTGAAAATATAATTTGTATACCCTTAGTATTTTTTTGCCTAATTACTATGACCAGTACTTCTAATGTGAAAGTGAATAACCTTCTCTTGTTCCTAAAGTTATAATACTTCTTATCAAAATTATTTGGAAAATGTAAGGAATAAAGTAAGAAAAAACTATGCTCATTAAAACATAATTTATAAATAATGAAAGAAAAATATTGTGTTATTTCTCATAATATAGGATAAATAAAATTAAAGCCCAAGATGAACAATAAGACAATAATGACATTATAATTAAATAATACTATTTAAATCTGGATTGATTTATATTATGTAATAGAATTTTTAAAATTGTAAGCATTGTGAATACATCATAATAATTATTTTAAAATGTTGAAAGGGCTTGGTGTTTAGATGACCACACTACAAAAAAATTAAAGTAGAATGCAGAGTATATGTATAAAACTGCTAATATTCAAAATGACAAAATAAATATATATTAGATTGAATTCCTCTATATAAGAAAGTTTTTAGTGTTTTTATTATTTATAAAAATATAAATGCTATGTTTTAAAATATTACAATTCTGATTAAGGAAATAATTATGTTGCCAAAGTCAACATTTTAAGCTCTCTGTGGAATACAAAGATGAGTATAACCATTCTCAGGAGTCACTGTATACAAGAGCTAAGAGGCTACTGAGAAACCCAAGGATAACTTTCAAAATCACTAATAGTCTTCCATAGTTAAGATGTATTCTGGACTTTGCAATGTTCCCAGAAGATCAATGTATAACTCTCTTCAGAGGTAAAACTAATAGACATGGAAAATTTGTAGTAATATGGGATACAGAACCTATTTTAAGAAGTCATAGTCATAATGTGATCTTAACTAAATTTTTTCTTTGAATATCACATTTTCTATGCTTCTTAACTAGCATTATTGAATAAGAGTATATGTTTATATCTTAATACATTGATATTCTTTTTTTTCTTTCAGTAGTCATAAAATAGAAGAAACTATACACAATTTGACAATGCGATTTTTATTGGTATCTAGCAGAAAATGAAGTTTTCCTTTCCATCCCTCAGCAAATATTTGATGATCTGAAATACAGAAGAGGTAGCTTCCATTATGCAAAAGACAAATGTAAGGCATACTAACAAGAGAGTATAAAAGATTGCTTTTAATGGTCAACATCTTGGGAATAAGAATGTTCAAATAAAAAATTTCACTGAATGTCAGTTGCTAAATTAACTGATACAAGTAGCTTGTTTTTCAATTTGTGTATTGAGGCTCAATGAAAGATAGAGTAACAGTTTTTATATATTTTAAGTTTAAAAGTAATTATATATACATTTTATATCAAGTCATATAGAATCTGTCAAACATTAATAATTTAAAGGGATTCATCGCTAATCAGTGAGTCTGTTCTCTATTTGTTGAATAAATTATTTTTCTATTTGTCACATCTTATGGTTAGGGCATATTATGATGTCATATATGAATAAATAAATATGTTATCCTGATAATTATGCCAGTTAATGTGGAAAAGATCAATCATAAATTTAATTACCAATTAAAATTTGTTTCAGTTGCTAGAAAAAAATTTACTTTTTTTTTTCTTATAATAGGTTGTTACTATTGTGTTCTATGTTTCATTTATGCCTCTTGATTGAATTAAGAGCACACATTTCTGTTTTTTAGGTGGTAGAATCCTGTAATAAATGCAAGCAAGAAAAGAAAGAAAATGCTTACCTTATTATTCTTCAGCAAAAGTATATTGACTTACATATATTGGATAATGCAGGAAATGTTGACTTATCATCTGTTAGTGATATGAAATGTCTTACTTAGATCTATTGATGTCCACAAGGTTGAAAACAAATGCAGATCAAAGGAAGTGTATCATAATTATATCACAATGTAATAAATAACACGATGATTTATATTATTCAGATCTTCCTTTTAATAAGTTTCCCAACCAAATGTCTCTAAAGGAAGAAAAAAATGAGAGAGAGAAAAAAAAGAGAGAAATGAATCATAGTATGATTACAGAGTTTGTTCTTCAAGGCCTTTCTGATGATCCTGAACTGCAGATTGTGATATTCCTCTTTTTATTTATCACATACATACTTAGTGTCACTGGAAACCTGACCATCATTACGCTCACTTTCGTGGACTCTCATCTACAGACACCAATGTATTTCTTTCTCCGGAATTTCTCTTTTTTAGAAATCTCATTTACAACTGTATGTATCCCTAGATTTCTGGGGGCAATTATCACACAGGATAAGACTATTTCCTATAACAATTGTGCAGCTCAACTCTTTTTCTTTATTTTCATGGGAGTGACTGAATTTTATATTCTGACTGCCATGTCTTATGATCGCTATGTGGCTATCTGCAAACCCCTTCATTATACAGTCATCATGAGCAGGAAGCTTTGTACCTTGCTTGTGTTATGTGCATGGGTAGGAGGGTTTCTTACAGTTTTCCCACCACTTATGCTTCTCTTACAGCAGGATTATTGTGCTTCCAATGTCATTGATCACTTTGCATGTGACTATTTCCCTCTCTTGCAACTATCTTGCTCAGATACGTGGCTCCTAGAAATAATTGGATTTTATTTTGCTTTAGTTACTCTGCTCTTCACTTTGGCATTAGTTGTTTTATCTTACATATACATTATCAGAACTATTTTAAGATTTCCATCTGCCAATCAGAGGAAAAAGGCTTTCTCTACTTGTTCCTCTCACATGATTGTCATTTCTATTTCTTATGGAAGCTGCATATTCATGTATGCGAATCCTTCTGCAAAAGAAAAGGCATCATTGACAAAAGGAGTAGCTATTCTCAATACTTCTGTTGCTCCTATGCTGAATCCTTTCATTTACACTCTGAGAAACAAGCAAGTAAAGCAAGCCTTTAGAAATGTGATTAATAGAGTTGTATTTTCTACAAACAAGTAAAATTTTGATGAAATAAAGGTATCTAAAGAATACTTCAATAAAATCTCCAAAGTCCTAATTAACTTTATGGGTACTCTAGCTTTTGAGAACTTCATATAGATCATTTTATGATAAATATTAACCCAGTACATTTCTCTAACTTCAATGCCAATTTTTTTCTACCAACTTATTAGAGTTGTTTAAAAATATATAGTTATATCAATTTTTCTACAAAGCTATCTGAAAACAAACCTAAGAAATACTCAATAGTGAAAGTATCAAACAAGCTTTTAATTACGTTTTTCTTAGTTAATAAAAGGCAAGTATGATAACAAAATATAGTTCAGTTAGATAACTTTAAAATTAATGTGCTATTACATTCTTGAGAGGGGGAATGTACTCTACACTCATATATCCCTAGAGCATTCTACTGATTCTTTTCTCAGAGATCATTTGTGGTGGTGCTTTGGAGATCATAAACAGTGCCAGAGATTGAAATAGATTCAGCCTGTTTAAGGAATGTATTTGTGTATTTTCTCTTACCCCAATAAATTATTTCATGTGCATTTACCAGGTAAAGGATGATAATCACTTAACATTAAAGAATTAAAGGTATATGATTGTATGTTAAGTCTGGTCATTAAAAGTAATATGTATCAGTGTATTTTTTTTTGGTTTTTGGGTCACACCCGGCAGCTCTCAGGGGTTACTCCTGGCTCTATGCTCAGAAATCACGCCTGGCATGCTCGGGGACCATATGGGATGCTGGGGTTTGAACCTCCGTCTTTCTGCATCTAAGGCAAATGCCTTGCCACTGTGCTATCTCTCTGGCCCTGTATCAGTGTATTTTAAATGAACTTTGTATCTTTAAAGTTTATTAAGCTTTGTAAATAGCTTCATGATAAGTGTTGATCGTGGTATTATTTATATAACAAGCCATTCAATAAAATATTTAAGTTAATTTTTAAATGAAACTAAACCAAAACACAATTGTTATTCATAAAATGTCTCCACTTCTTCAGGGTCTACATATAATGTTAGGGAAGAATATATTTTCTATATTTCTTTTATTGTTTGTTATATTTAGGGGGTATGTCAGCTTTGCTTAGGATTTACTTATTACTTTGCACTCAGAGAACACTCCTGGCAGGCTGAGACTATCAGGTGGTTGCCAGCTATGTATCCTGAGCTGACCATATGAAACTCAATTGCTCATTTCACTGTATTATCTCTTCACCACCACCTCCATTTTCTCTATTTCTTAATATTTCTTGAAACATTGGTTATAAACAGCTATTTTTATATTATTTACATACAAATAACTATGGGAAGATTATCACATTCATTCTATCTAGAGATTGTTAAGATCTCCAAACTTTTGTGAGATATCCTTTCATATGTGTCTAGAAATTCCAATTAGTAGATTTTGCCTATCTTGTAAGCTTTCATTCCTTGTCTTTTTGCTTGCATAAGTTAGGTCCTTGAAGCATCAGTAAAACATCCATGTATTTTGTTCTAATCTATTTCTGGGCATCAAGAATATGTCAGTTTTTCTGTGGCCCTAGAAGAACTAGATAGAAAGCAGAATTCTGGCTGCCCTTAAAAATCCAAACAATGGATATTTTCTTTTGTTCATCTATTTTAACCTGAAGTAGAATTATATTGGTCACAGCCTTCTTTAAATAGCCTAGAAAAATATCAAATATTACATAGAACATGTTTTCTTAAAATTAACTTATTTAAATTACTTTAACCTCTATTTTGAGCTGAGGAAATTATTATCATTTCTTTTTTGTTTCTTTTTTTCTTGGTAATACCTAGCTATGCTTATTGCTTTGTCCTGACTCAGTATTCAGAGATTATTCCGAGGAATATCAGTGAGACTAAATAGAATGTTAGAGATCAAACCCAGGTTGATTGCATACAAGGCAAGGGTCTTGTGTTATGGACTACTTCTCTATCCCATTTACTCATTTCTTAAACACTTGAAAATGTATGCAAACATAATTGAGTATAATGTTCAAATTAAGACAAAGTTAAAGTAGACAGTTACGTATGGGTAAAGAAGGGTCCTAGAATGAGTTCTCAAGAAGTCATAAAACGGGGCCAGGAGGTGGCGCAAGAGGTAAGGTGCCTGCCTTGCCTGTGCTAGCCTTGGACGGACCGCGGTTCGATCCCCCGGTGTCCCATATGGTCCCCCAAGCCAGGAGCGACTTCTGAGCGCATAGCCAGGAGTAACCCCTGAGTGTTACCGGGTGTGGTCTAAAAAACAAAAAAAAATAAAAGAAGTCATAAAACCTAGATGAGATATAAATATGTTATTTTATCACTAGCATCACAGTTGTCAAAACCATAAAGTCAGGCTTACTTCCTATACTTAGGCCTAAACCTAATGTCATCACAAGCCCAGACAAGACTGGAAACCTTTAAGAAAGAAGCTTCATCTGAACAGAAAGCTATGATTAGAACAGAAAGGTGGCCCTACAAAAGTTTCAAACTTTTCTTTGTGACAAAATCATTGCAAGGGCTCTTATATATCTACAAAGTCCTATGTGAGAACAGCTTTGGAGAACCCTTTAAAACCAAGTCAACGAGAATGGGAAGAATGACCTGCAACTCTACTGAGTTGTGTATTCTTTACTTTCTCCTCTGGAGAAGCCTGCATTCTTTCTTGAATGCATCTTTCTCTCTTTTTCTATCTCCTCTTCATATTTCAAAGTAAAATTTATACTAGGATATTCCCTTTTGCCTGAAATTATTTTCTATGAAGAAGCACACCATACTATTTCTGTAAAACCTGGGTAGAATTTAGGACTGACTTTCTGTTCCTGCTAAGTGCAATTATTCACCGTAGCCTGAATTCACCTCCCCTGTTCTAGTAATCATTTCCCCTGTAGACAGAATAGACAGAAACAAATTTTGCCATACAACCCTTTTGTATAACTAGTAACCATAAATTTTGTACCTACAAGTATTCTTAGCAAATTTTCAGCAGTTTTAAAATCCTCTATGTATCTCCTTATTTTCTGAAGTGGATAAAAGTGGTACTTTCTACTTAAGGCTGTCACCTCTTTTCTACCCACTTCACTTAAGTTGCACCTAAAATTATTATTAATCATATGATTAATATCTTCTGTACTTTTACTTTTGGTATTGAGATAAATATTCCAAATCAACTTAGGAGTTGGTTCTTTCTCTTTGTATTTATATAATTTTAATGAAAATATTAACACTATTTTTGTAGGCATAAATTTGAAATCATGACTGTATAAAACATGTCTTCTTGGGAAATTGTAATTTTCATTCTCATGAACAATGAACAGAGCAATGGCTTCTTGAAAATGGCATGACTAAGCATCAGCTATTATCTCCTTATACCATGTATAGTCTTGCGCCAGCCATTAGTGGATGAAAGTATTGTTCCTTAGGATTCTTCTCTTATGGATAAAGGCAGTAAATAGCAATGTCTTGATTTGTTATTGAGTACTTAGGGCCTCTGGAACATTACTGAGCATAGAGCTGGGATGATCAAATGGATGCTCCTCCCTTAAACCATCACTCAGATTGTGCTGATGGTCTCATGCCCGAGAGTTTAACTGTCTGACCCTATTGGCTGAATATCATCAGAGTTTGACCCTCGGATTCCCAATAGTAAAGTGATCATTGGAACCACCTTTCTAGTAACTGTTGGATCAGATCCTGAAATGAGACAATTCTATGGGGAGTACACATAATGGCTCACCATATTCCTCCATATATTCAGGTATGTGAATCATAAACTATTTATAAACCTCTACTTTTACCCCTCTTCCCCATCCTTCCTTGACACTATTTGCCCTTATGGCCAAGTAATAGCTGGACTCAAATGTTCCTGATTTCTCCTATCCTGAAAATGGACATAATGGGCATATATATTGCTCTGGGAATTGTCTGAGGTTAGAAGTCTTCCTCTGTGGCATCTGAAGGTTAAAAAAGGCTTAGAGGGGTGACTTCTAGGAACCAGCATGAACTCATTTTAGATAGACAAAGAAACAGGAGTAGTCAGATGAAATAGGGGAGAATCAGGGGCTCTCATGGAACAAAGACACAGAAAACTCCTGAGAATTTTAAAGCTAGAAGATGTCTTCAGGATATTCTAAGTGGATATTCGAAGGGCAGGTCTGGAGATACTCTCCACAACAGAAATAAGGAGGCTAGGAAGGTACATCAGTGCAGTCCTGGACATTTGAAATACACTTGTACTGATTTGTCAATTCCCTTCTTCACCCTATAGTGATGTCACAGGCCCAACTTTCTGGATACATTGGCTCCTTGAATGTGCCATGACTGAGTTGTATGTCTGAACAGATGAGTTTGTTGTTTCTTGAGCATATGTCCAGTGCTGACACCTCTTAAGTGCAGCTAAAGAAGTTAAATAGGTAGAGGTACACTCTCAGAAGTTCCACTGGGCTGTTTTATTTCCCTGATAAATAGAATCCCAGAAGTTGCATGTATAGAGATAAGAGAAACACCTAAACCTTCTGTTTCTGGGTAAGGGCTCTGGTACCACACCTAGGTTCTGAGTTCCCTCAGTGGGCACAAAATGAGGTTGACCATTGTGTAGCATTCTATCATAGGCCTCCACAAACCTTGAGCTTAGCAAGAATAAAACAGCCTAACCCCATTTGAAGATTGAGAAAAGAAATGCACAGACATTTCCTCAAAGATAAATCACAGATGAGCAAAAGGTGAATGAAAAAAATGCTCCACATCATTATTAGTTGAGAGGCAGAAATCAAAACAATAATGAAAATATAATCTCACAACATAGAGAAAAGAGCAAGAACAAAAGTCCTGGTATGGATATATGAAGAAAGGGATTCCCATTTACTGCTGATAGAATGGTGACTAATCCAGCCTTCTTAGAAAATAATTCAGATATTCCTCAAAGAACTAGAAATTCAGTTTCCATATGACCCAGCAATAGAATATAACCTAGGACTACAGAAACACAATGTTTTCATTGCAACTCTCTTCACAATAAACAGAATCCGAAAACAAAACAACTCAACTGTCCAAAAACAGTTGAGTATATAAAGAAACAATTGTGCATCTACACAATGGAATACTATGCAATTGTTTGAATAATGAAGTCAGGAAATTTGCTTATATATGGACAGATATAGAGAGTATTATGCTGAGTGAAATGAGTCAGAGGGAGATGGACAGACATTGAGTATTTGTACTCATTTATGTAATATAAATTAAAGAGGATTTAGTACTAATATCCAGAGAAAAAAGAGACAAGGAACAGAAAGACCAGTCCATGTTATGAAGATTGCCACAAATAGTGGGCAGTACTGTTAGAGCAGATAAGGGGTCACTGTGACAATGATAGTTGGGGTAGGAGATGATTGCTCTTGATAAGAACTGGGTGCTGAAAAAAAATGCATGATACACCTTATTAACAATATTGCAAATCACAGTGTCTAAAAAAGATAAAAGGGAAGAGAGAGAATGAGAGAAAAAGAGAGAAAGAGAAAGGGAGTAGAAAAATGTCTGCCACAGAGGTAGATAGGTGAGAGGGCACAGGATGATGGGAGGGAAACTGGTGGTGGGAAATATGCACTGGTGAAGGGTGTTTACATTGTATAACTGAAACTGAGACATGAACACTTTTGTAATTATGAAAAAAGTTATGAACCACCTTGTAAAACATGGTGTTTTAAATAAAATAAGTAAGTAAATAAAGTAATTTAAATAAAATAATTAGAAGGTAATTAAAATGAAGTAATAAATAATCTAACAACTAATTTTATTGTTTTTTTTCCATTGTTCTTTAAACCAGGTCTTCAAATTTATCTGTTGCCATTCTGTTTATTGTGAAGAGAGTTGCAATGAAAACATGCAAGCAGAGATCTTTTCTGCATTGTATTTCTGTGGTCCTAGGTTATAGTCTACTGCTGGGTCATATGGAAACTAAATTCCTAGTTCTTTGAAATGTCAAGGTAGAAATGTCAATAGCTATTTTAAAAAAATAGAGTTTACTCTTTATTTTCTTTGTCCTTATCAGTATATTTTAGAAATTTCCAAACTTGTTTTTTCTGCTTTAATGTTTCCTATTCAGAAAAAAAAAGTAAAGACGAAAAAAGCAAAACAAAAGACAATTTTATCATTGCTCTGGAAATCTACCTTCTTTAAGCAAAACAACTTTAACAACATAAAAATAACAACAAACTAGAAATCAGAAAATGCTACCTTATAGCACCAGAGTCAACTATTGCTACCTTGAATCATTTCAGTGCACCTGCAAAGAAGGGATGACATCTCTCATTCTGAGAAACTTGTGTGTTTGCTCAGTGGAGCTACTACAATGTATCTCAGGCATGTAGAATGGATAAAACAGCATGTGTTTTATGTAACTTATAAACATATAGAAATAATGTCCAGAAAGTTTCAACTATTTCATACTTTTTTCTTCACTATATTTAATCTATGCAAATAAAGAGCATATAAATCGAGAAGATAATTAACAATTGAAAAATACTGATTTCTTTACTTTTTTTTTCTTTTACTTCTGTTTTGTTTTGGGGTCATAACCAGTAATGGTCAGGGATTACTCCTGGCTCTGTGATTAGGGATTACTTCTGAAACTGCCTGGGGACCATTTGCTCTGCAAAGGAGGAATGAAAACTGAAGTCAGTTATCTGCAAGTGTATTAAAAACTCAAAGTAACTCTGCAGCTTTGTGCTAGATTTATTTAACCAAAGTGAATGTTTAACCTAAAAATTAATGTTATTTTAAATTCATGGTTTTTTTTTGCATGGGGACACACCTGATAATGTTCAGGACTTATATCAGGCTGTATCAGGAATACCTCCTGGTGAGCTCCAGACATGCTGAAAATTGAACCTTGGTCAGTCACATCGAAGGGAAGTGCCCATCCCGCTTTACTATCTTGCTTGCTCCATTTTCTTTTTGTTTCAAACAGTTGATGTATTTCATTTTTAATGAGAATAGAAGTAAGACTGCTAAGTTGAAACCAATGAAAAATTTATTTTCTCAGCACTAAGTATTGTCTTTTACTCAAATTTTCATCAGGTTGACTAAATTATTTAGAATTGTTATTCATTTGAATTTTTTATCAAACATTATAAAATTTAGGTACATATACTTTAGGCTGTCATACTTAAATTTTTTTCAGAAAGCAATTATCTCTGGGTTTACTCTTTTTTTTGTTTGTTTTGATTTTGTTTTGTTTTTTGTTTTTGTTTGTTTTGTTTTGTTTTTCTGGTTTTTTTTTTGTGCCCCCTCTGAGGTTTGATCAGAGTTTACTCTTTACTGAATGAAAATTTAATAGCACATCCTACAGTTTTATGCTGGAAGAGATTTTAGATCCAATCTTTCCTAGCTAGTTTTATTACTGTTTTAATTTTTCAATTTTAATAAATGATAGCATACATAAAGAGTTAGCATTGCCTAAAATAAAATAAGGTTATAAAACTTACTAGTTTATTGTTTTGTTATTTAACACTATTTTCTATCACTTCGTTATATTAACACTTCTTTAGGGTGCCAAAATTAAAGCAATCCATCCTACCCTCAAAATACTTTTGTGATTACAGGAGAAAAATATGTACTCTTTGTTTCATCATAAGAAAATAAAATCCTCAAGCAAATTTCAAATACTAAATATGTGTTGATTATATCTTTGCCTCATTTAGTCAATATTTCACATACTTATTTTCTTCTTGATATTATCAGAACTATATCATTGATATACCTGTAACTTTTAATGATGTCTCTCCTTTGCACTCTGCTTAATGAATTTTCCTGGACTACCAAAAAATGCATAGCTAGATATATCTGTTACATTTCTTTGAAATAAATATTGGTGAACATATCTTATCCTATATTTTTCAAAGTAGTTACATATAACAATCTCTGAAATCTAATACAACTTTAGATTTTATAAATATATATTTGCAGAATTAGGAAGTACTTAAAATATTTAAGCAAATGCAAAAATTTTTTAAATAAATGTTTTTTTTTTTTTTTGTGGTTTTTGGGTCACACCCGGCAGTGCTCAGGGGTTACTCCTGGCTCCATGCTCAGAAATTGCTCCTGGCAGGCACAGGGGACCATATGGGACGCTGGGATTCGAACCGATGACCTCTTGCATGAAAGGCAAACGCTTTACCTCCATGCTATCTCTCCAGCCCCCAAATAAATGTTTTATAGTTATAAAAGGGGGAAATGGAATATTACTAATAGTCAATAGTGCTTGAGTTTAAACATGAACTTCATTAAAATATATAAAGCAAGAATGAATTTCATTACAATCAATAAATTAATTGTATAATTATAATAAAAAATTAAGAATATTGTTAAATATTATAATTTAGTAACTAAAACAAATGCTATCTTGAGAGACATAGAAAAATTAATTCAACAAAATCAAACTGAGAGTATTATATAAATAAAAATAATTCATAATTCAGTTAACAATTCTAAAATTTTACAAATATTTAAGAACTCAGACTTTAAAATCTAAGACTAAACCAAGTAACACCAAAAGTAATTCTGTATATTATAACTGTATATATTATGAAGGTTTTTAAACTAAAGATTTTACCATCAGACATTGGACTCCTAAAGCATGAATAGAGTAAGACTTTAATTATTCATTTATATAATATAACTTTAAATGGTAGTCTATCATAGAAATTATCACAAAAAAGACATTTCCTTTCTGATATAACTTCTGCTTTTTTGTCAATATTTAACTATCAATTTGTTTATATAAAATGATATTGCAAAAAATTAAACTGTACTTTGTATGAATTGACTCATCATAGATATTTTTATTATCAAATAAAAATAATTGTTTTTATTTCTTCTTTTTATAAGATATAGAAAAATGACATGAGAGACCATTTAAGAAAGTAACAGGAGAGAATGTAAGAGAACTTTTTTATGGTTACACACTTATACATCCTAAAGTAATAAAGTATTTATCTTTATTTAACCTTGTGAAGTTCCAAAATTATGTATTTTGTTTCAAAATAAAATATGTAGATAAGCTTAAATATTATTTACATTTAGATCATTTGCTAACAACTCTTTTCTTTTTGACATGAAGGTAAGACAATAAGTCAGTTGAAATCACTTTTTTGTAACAGCATAGTAGCATGAATCGGACATTTTTAAGTAGACAAATAATAGTCTATATGAATGTGTACATTGTAAATTGTTTTTGTATCTTTATCCCTCAAAAGTTCCTTTTTTACTTAGTAGAAAGAAAATCTTCATAGTCTTGTAGAAGCTTTTACATATAAATTGAAAGTATCTGCATATATTTTCTTAATCAATACATGGATGCTACTATTTTATCACTAGAATGTTTATAATACAAAGAAAAATTAAAAAAGTAATATTTCATATTTATTGAGACCTTAAGAGAAAGGTTTTAGGTGGAAAAAGAGGTCTTGGTATATGACAAAAAGAAAGAACAAATCATCAAGCATAAATAGAAATAGCAACAATCTCCTAGCAACATATATTGGTTAATTAAGAGGAATATCTATACATTTGAAGAGCATATAAACTGGTCACATTAGCTTTGGCGCAACTTAAAAATGTATTGGTTTAATGCTCTTTTGCTTAGAGTATAAAAAGTAATCTGTATATTGGAGCCAGAGTGGTGGCGCGGAGTGGTAAGGCATCTGCCGTGCTGGCACTGGCATGGGGAGAACCGCGGTTTGAACCCCGCTCCCCCGCCCCCCGCATCCCATAAGGTCCCCCAAGCCAGGAGCGAATTCTGAGTGCATAACCAGGGGTGTGTCCCAAAAACAAATAAACAAAAAAAAAGTGATCTGTATACAATCAATTAGTATTTTAATTTCCGAGGAAAGAAAACAGTTTTCCTATTTATTCTATATTTAACCAAATCTTTCTATATAGTCTTCAGTATATTTTAAGTTATGCATAGATTTCAAGATCTTTATTATAAACTAACACGCATTTGCTCCCAGAATACTTAATTCTTTCGTTTCAATTATTTATCTCAATCTCAATTATGTATCAACTTGTCATCGATTTCTGCTTTTCCTGCTGTTTTCTGACTTATGAATGCTAGAGTAGGGTGAACTATTAGGGCAAAATTGAAACATGTAAAATATTTGAAATGCTAAAGTACATTTTACAGGAAAATTGGTTTTAATGACTTGCAATATTTTCCACACAGGACAGTAATATAGACATTGGAAAGTGGTGGGAAAGAACAAAACCAAAATGTTAAACAAAACTATATTGCTTTCACCTCAGAGGTTTTAACAATAAGTATTGTGTAATTTAGTTTCACTTAACATGCATTGCAGTATTTGTTTTGTCTCTACTGATTCAGTTTTAAGGTAATTTTGTGTCTCTGAAATATTATTCTGTGTATGAGTGTGTGTGTGTGGGGGGGGGGGTACAATACTCGGGACTGAACCAGGTCATCTGCCTGCAATGCAAGTATCTTAAACCCTGCACTCTCAGTCTTTAAAAACCACTTATTTAGGAAATATAAGAGTATAGAGAGCAAGAGAGTTCCTTAATGTAAATGAGGACAAATTATGCACCAACAACTGAGATGTAGGTGACTCCCAAATAGAGCATACATAATGAAACTTTGCTATAAGAATTTTCCTAAATAAGTTATATAATAGAATAAATATTTTACAAAGATGGTATATATGATTTAAGAAAAATATTTGAAATTATTTTTCTAAAAATCAATAAGAATATTTATAACTTCTACAAAAGTTATTTATTAACAGAATATATAGAAGTTAATACACACATCATAGTTTATTCTCAAAAAACAGAGACTAGCTAAAATTAATACTTGCATCTTGTATTCAGGAGAATAAAATTTAGATAAATTGGAGATAATGAATAAAAACCTTTATATTATATTTGATAAATAATTTATCATAGTAGGTACATAAAACATATTATCTACACTCAATCCTCTTTTTTCTGTTTTATAGGGAACACATGTATTAACTTATGTAAAGAGGAAGAAAAGGAAGGCAATGAAAAATCACACAGTACCCACAGAATTCATTCTTCTAGGGTTATCAGATGATCCAGAGATTCAGATTGTGATTTTTCTCTTTTTATTTATCACATATATATTAAGTATCACAGGAAATTTGACCATTATCACTCTTACCTTGGTGGACTCTCATCTACAGACACCTATGTATTTCTTCCTCAGAAACTTCTCTGTATTAGAAATTTCCTTTACAACGGTCTGCATTCCTAGATTTCTAGGCACAATAATCACCAAAGACAAAACAATTTCCTATAACAGTTGTACAGCTCAGCTATTTTTCTTCATCTTCATGGGCATAACTGAATTTTATCTTCTTACCACCATGTCCTATGATCGTTATGTAGCTATCTGCAAACCCCTTCATTATACAACTATCATGAACAGGAAGCTTTGCATTATACTTGTCTTTTTTGCTTGGTTGATAGGATTCTTAAATATCTTTCCACTGGTTATTCTTTTTCTTCAGTTAGATTACTGTGGTTCCAATGTCATTGATCATTTTACTTGTGACTATTTCCCTCTTTTACAATTATCTTGTTCAGATACAAGGCTCTTAGAAGTGATTGGCTTTTTCTCTGCATTAGTGATTCTGCTTTTCACATTGGCATTAATAATCATATCCTACATATTCATCATAAAGACTATTCTGAAACTGCCTTCAGTCAGTCAAAGAAAAAAGGCATTTTCTACATGTTCCTCACACATGATTGTCATATCCATATCCTATGGAAGCTGTTTATTCATGTATGCCAACCCATCTGCTAAGGAAAAGACATCATTGAATAAAGGAGTAGCTATTCTGAATACTTCTGTTGCTCCTATGATGAATCCATTTATCTACACCTTGAGAAATCAGCAAGTGAAGAAAGCCTTTAAAGATACTATCCAAAAGGTTATGTATTTTTCCAGTAAATGAAGGTATCAATGTAACATTAAAAGAATAAAATGTAGGGAATTCTTTGTTATCATACTCTAAAATCTATTTTTCAGCAATTATGTGATTTTGATTTTTTAATTTAATATTAAAATTCATTAACATTGTTTTAGCTATTTAAAACCATGTTTATTTTCTGGTAGTTTTTATTTTCCAATTTTTGAACCCACACTTGGCAGTATTCTGTATGTGGTGTGAGGAGTTGAGCCTTGGTCTTTTCTGAAGGCAAATACCCTACCTAATCTTGTCCAATATTATACATTTTCATTAAATCAATTATTTGGACAAAGCATTATTCTTCTAGAAAATTCTAACTGTTCAAATGACATATTCAAGTAAATTTGGTTGAAGGGAAACAATCTGGTTCAGTAATAATGTGCAGGTGTATTTTTTCTCTATTTCTTTTTTCATATGGGGTCACATTCTGAGGTGCTAAGGACTTGTTCCTGGCACAGTATTGAGGATCTCATTTTAGTGGACATTGGGGACCATAGATGGTTTTGGGAACTGAACCCTCCATGCTCATCTGTACTCAAGGTAATGCTCTATAGGCTATACAAATCATCTGAATCACTGGGGTTCTTTTTGTTTTTTGATAGGACACTTTATTTAGTGGGAAAAGGGATAAAATAGATGTGTATTAAATTTCTTTTTGTCTTTGAAGAAATATATGCTATTGGAAAAAATTTAACCTGTTTTATATGGATATGAAATCTAACTTTTATAATCAGGTATTTCAGGTTAAATGTGTTGAAATATTGTTAAATTATAAATTATATATAATCATATAATTAAACTAATACTAGTTATATCTATTTGGAACTACATTAAGAAAGTAAAATATCCATTATTAAATATATTCTAGAACATTATGACTATTTTCTGTATTGTATTTTTTAATGTTATGAAATTTAATTATCTGAAATTGTTATTCCTTTTTCTGTCAAGATTATTCTTTTTTAACTAGATTAATTGTACATATTTCAAAAATAGAGAAAAATCAACATGCCAAAAATGCAATAAATTATGATTATACTAATAATTGTACCTTGTTGAACTGTGTTTTACTCTTTAATTCTGAAAAGAATTTTAGGATTTTATAAATAGAGAAGAGAAATGCTAAATGTTGATAATATTTTACACTTCAAGTTTATATTAGGAAAATCATAATGTAATTAATTTTATAATATAGATTAGAAAATGCTGATAACTATCCCTAATTAGTAGATAAACTAGACAAATAAAATCAACTTATCTAGTTCAATAAGATTGTAATTATGGGCCAGAGAGATAGCACAGCGTTAAGGCATTTGTCTTGCATGAGGAAGGACAGTGGTTCCAATCGCGGCATCCCCCGGGGGTGATTTCTGAGCATAGAGCCAGGATTAGACCCTGAGCTTTGCAGGTTGTGACTCCTCCCCCCAAAAAGAGATTTTAATTATTTTGTTTATTCTTAGAATTTGGGAACCACACTCAGTCTTTGTTCAGGGATTACTCATAACTATGGTCTGGGAGCACTCCCTGAAGTCTTTGATCTTTAGAGGGCCATACGAAAATCCTGGAATCAGTACTGGGCATCATACTTGAGAATATTTTGTACATGTTGTATCTTAGTCCTTGGATTGCAAATCTTAAGAACAAGGATTTACGTCCACTTTTATATGAAAATAGAGATTAGAAGGATTAGTTTAAATTTAAATTTGTGACCACTAATAACTGTGATTTAAGCTAATGTTAAACATTACAAATCGCCTTTTTAATATTGTGATTAATAAACTGAGCTTTTATTTGCTAATTTTATAATCAATGGTTTATTTATCAATGTAGTAAGTGAGATAATTCTAAAAAGATGGTACTCATTCAAAGTTCTTTCAATAAATAGTGAAAGAATTTCAAGGCTTAAAATAATTTTGTAAATCTTAATTCTGTTTTTTATAAAGGGTGTACCAATTTATATTCTAATCAACCATAAATGAAGGTTTCTATTTTTGTGAACTTTACACTTGCAGGTGTGAAATGATATCAACTGTCACACTGATTTGCATTTTCTTAGTAAACAATGACAACACACTTAGTATTTATCATGCCACACGTCTCTCTCATAACATATAAATTTTGTAAATTCAAGTTGTCAATTTTTCTTCTTCCATATAGTTAAATTTGCATTGGTATATTTACAAACAGCTATATCACATGTACTTTGTAGAAAGACTAAGGAGATATTAATATGCTAGAGATTTTCAAAATATACTGAGATTATTTTTTGCTATTAACTGTCCCTGAGCAATTTCATTTATATTTGAAATATGTTGAAATGAATGCCTGAGATAGTTTTTGTGTATCACCTGAGACACAAATTTGTTCATAAATACTTTTTATCACAATATCCAACAACCATTTCTTTTGCTGCACTTTTGCTGCCACCTATGTCCCTAGTGTCTCATCCTATTCCCTCCCCTAAATCATCCCCTACCTAACTTTATGGCAGATATTTTCTTGTCTCTCTCTTTTTTTTCTTTATAGTCAATTGTGATGCAATATTGTTACGGAAGTGATATCATGCATAGCACTTTATCCCATTTTTCACTCCTAATTCTTGCCCAGAGTGACCATTTTCAGCTATCATTGTCAAAATGGTAGTCTCTCTGCCCTAAATGCTGTCTAACTCTTTGTGTCAAGTTTCCTACTTGGATCTAATCTATTGGTTTTGAAAATTATCCCCCTACTATATATTTTTAGTATTATGGAAAATTTCCTGGATTTATTTTTTATAATAGCTGCATAGTATCCCATTGTGTAGATGTACCATTGTCTTTTTATTCACTCATGTTTTTCTTGGGATGATTCAAATTTGGGCTATTGTAAATAGTACTGCAATGCTCAAAGTAGTACAGATGCATATTTAGAATTGTATACTAGGGCCTCTAGAGTAGAGTGACATTTTCAAACTAATAAACAAAAGAAGCTTTCAGCCTAGAGTTCACTACCCAGCACAACTCTTATTTTTATGGGAAGGTTTACAAACAATCTCAGACAAAAAACAAACTCACAATATTTGAGCTAACCAAATTAATCCTAAATGAACTACTAAAATAGCAATTACACAAATAAAATACACAAATATAACAACAACAACTCTACAAAATATGATGGCACAGCCCTTTCTATCAATAGTTTTCTTAACTGTCAATAAACTAAACTCTCCCATCAAAATGGATAAAGCTGTTTAGATTGATCAGGTCCAGTCAACTATTCTTTATAGATGTCTATAATAATGTTTTAATTCTTTTATCTACAGAAATGAATGCAGCTGCATATGCAAGCTATGAACTTCCACTATAGTGCTTGCTATAAATAGTTTAATGTAATAATTATTATACTATAATGATGTCTATAATTACTATATATACTTTATATAATGTCTATAATTAATGCTTTATGTTATTGTCCATAGTGGTACATTGAAATATAGGTTGGTCACTCCAGTTCCACATTGCAATGCTATACTATATTAGACTAAGAAGAAAGGCAGTGCTCCTTAAATAATGTCTTGACAAGAATTCTAATCGACTCATTTTCTACTTGATTATGGCTGCTATTATAAGTTGATGTTTAAGTCCACAGATAACAATGGAATATGCAACTGCATGCCATGAACTTCTGCTACATAGCTCATTCATTTAGTATGTTATTGTAATTAGTTTAAATTTTATGTAGTTTACCTTTATACCATAATGCTCAAGATTTTAGGTTGCTTTTAGAAAAGAAACATGGATGCTCAAGAATTCTAGATGATTCTTCATGGTGTAGACTCCACTTACAGTGTTCATTACCATATCACTTCATTTTCTATACTTTTTATTTGAAAATTATGATTGCTTTTAAGAATGCTCTATACACAATCTAACCCATAAAGCTTTTCTTCAGTAAAGTTTACCCTAACCAATGATGATTAGCCTAGAAATGGCCATTTGACATACTGGCTTTATAATTTTTAAGTGTTCTGACCAATTTCACCTAGGTCAGATTTTCAACTCTAACCAATGAATTGATCCCCAGTGTCTGTGTGTGCATGAGTGTATGTATTGGCCACTGTATTATAAATATAATATGCTCATCTGTGATATACATAATGTCTATGTTGTATATTATCTGCTTTGTGTTAATTATGACACCTCCTTCCCTCCTTTGCTTACTACCTTACAAATTCTTTTCTAGTCTTTCACTCTCTCAGCCCAGATATGTTATTTCCCCGAGTTTATCTCTTTTTACCCTCAGTTCTTAACTCCTCAGGAAGAGGAACCTTTGCCTCACCCTAGCCAGCTGCCAACCAGCTCCCAAAGTGAAAAGATAGATTCCCAGCCCACCTTGCCTCAGCCCAAGAAATATCTGCCACCACCAATTCTACTGACTTGCTCTCAGTGGCCCCTTAACCCCAAATCCCTTTGCTGTGAATGAGTGCGAAATTTTTTTCCCATTTAGTTATCTGTCTTCTTGTTTTAAGTTGTGTTTCCTTCGCCATGCAGAAGCTTCTTAGTTTGAGGTAATCCCATTTGTTTATGTTTGATGCTAAAATCCTTGCCATTGGTGTTTCATCCTAGAAGACTTTTTAAATATATAGGTCTTCGAGAGTTCTGCCTATTTTTTCCTCAATGAACTTTATAAATTCTGATCTAATTTCAAGGTCTTTAATCCATTTTGAGTTGACTTTTGTATAAGGAATGAGGTATGGGTCAATTTTCAGTTTCTTACAGATTGTTTTCCAGTTGTACCAACACCATTTGTTGAGGAGACTTACTTTGTTCCATTTCAAGTTCTTGGCGCTATTGTCAAATATTAGTTGACTGTATATCTGGGGATTTATCCTGGAAATTCTGTTCTAACCCACTGGTCTAAGGATTTATTTTTGTTCCAGTACCATGCTGTTTTGATCACTATGGCTTTATAGTATAGCTTCAGGTTAGGTAAAGAGATGCCACTCAACTTCTTGTTTTTCATTATGTGTTTGGCTATCCTGGGTCTTTTGTGGTTCCAGATGAATTTTATGATTGATTATTCTAAGTCTTGAAAGAATGATGCCTGGATTTGGATGGGGATTGCATTAAATCTATATGGAAGTTTGGGTAGGATAGTCATTTTGATTATGTTGATTCTACCTACCCATAATTATGGGACATTCTTCCATTTCCTTAGATCCTCTTCAATTTCTTTCTGAAGTGTTTTGAAATTTCCCTGGTATAGGTCCTTCTCTTCCCTTGTAAGTTTTATTCCTAGGTACTTGATATTTTTTAAAACTATTTTAAATAAAATTGTATTTTTAATCTCTCTCTCTTACTTCAGAGTGGGTTTATATGACATCCTGAAGACTTGATAATAGCAACAACCTGCTTTCAGGGAAGGGTTCTGTGCATTGCCTCTTAATAGTGAGATGAAATCTGACTTCAACATAGGATCTGTACAAAAACCAGGATCTGTAACTACAGAAACCTGACCAAAACAACAGTGTTTGTGAAGAACTTTTACTGGGGCCACAGAAAAACTTTGGTGTTAGACAACTTAGTAGGCCCATAGCCTGTAGTTGGTCTTATGCCAGGATACTTCTTGGGAAAGGGCTCCCTATTTATAGGCTAACAGTTTCCCTTTCTATTTTCTCCATATTTTACTGTGCCTATGCAACAATAACAATTGCCACACACACCTTTTTATTATATTATCTCTTTATATTTATTATATTATATTATAATATCATATTATATATTATTATATTATAATATTATATATTATTATATATTGTTTATATATTATATTATATATTATATATTATGATATATTATATTATAATATTAAATATTATATATTATATATTATATTATATCTTTTTTATATTTATTATATTATCTCTTATCTTTTAAGTTGGAGCTTCTGCCTTTTTCATAGAACCTTTGGGAATGGATTACTTTATTTTATCATATACACCTACATTTTTCTAGAAAACTAAGAGGAAAGGAATAAAGAAAGGCTATAGTCCAAGGGCCAAGTGGTCTCAGATGCATTGGCAAGGAAATAAATAAGGACAAAACTAAATATCCACGCCAAAGTCATTGATAATAGAATCAAGGGGCCTATACTTTACCAATCTAAACTTAAAGGGGCCTCTTAGACTGGCAGGCAAGGGGGTAAAAGATGTTGGCTTAGGATGCATTCTGGGCTCAGTTATGAAGAAAGTTGACAGTGGTTGTGGGAAGGGCCCTGACTCATTATATATATGAAATTTAACTATGAAGGACTCTGCAGATCACAATTGTTTCAATAAAAAATATTTAAGAATATTTATATTTTAATTTTTATTTCCAAATTTCTCTGACAATGTCTTATGTTGCTATTTAAAATAGTGGTGTTGAAAGTGGAAATCATTTTCCTGTTTTTGTGAGTACTTGCTAATTAATCTTCATGTAAAATTTTACCATGAATCAAAATGAAAGAAAAACTAAATTTGAAACTTTAAGGAAATTTGAATTTAAGACAATATTACAATTATATATTCAGCTTTCTTCTTAATCTTGCATATAATATTCAAAATTTATTCTTCAAAGCTACTTGTTCTTTAAATTGGTCTTGTTTTCTAAGAAAAATTTATTTTTGTTTGTTAGATATAATTTAGCTTAATTTTATTTTATTATGTAATATATTAATATTTGGGTAACATGGTTATAATATTGTCAAAGTTTATAATACCCATTACCAGCTGTTATACACATCACTACTGATGTAAAGACAAATATTGGTTATAGTTTTCTTTATTCTTCCTTTTAATTTATTTTGTAATGTTTTATTGTCTTATTTTGGAATCTGTGTAGTGTTGAGCTCATTTAGGATTTACATTAGGATTTATATTATCATCATATGCTCTAATTTTAAAAATAGATTGTGAAAATGAGTATTATTATTATTATTATGTTGTTGTTGTTCTTGTTGTTGTTGGGTTTGGGGCCATACCTGGTGACACTCAGAGATAACTCCTGGCTCTGCACTCATAAATTGCTCCTGGCTTGGGGGAGGATATGAGATGCCAAGGGATTGAACTGTGGTCTGTCCTAGGTTAGCACAGGGAAGGTAGTTAGGTGCCTTACCACTCTGGCCCCATAGTATTATTATTTTTAAATAAATATTATGAAATTTACTTTTGAATGTCTAGCTATAGAATTTTGGTTTTTATTTTATTTATAATTTACATTTATTGTTAAATGATCTCATATTGGTCTGCTTGTTTAGATTTTCTATTTTTCTTTATTCTAGATTATTAATTTGCTTGCATACACATGGCATTATGACATTTTTATTATACATCCATGGCATTTATTGGTATTTCTCCTTTACTGAATACAAATTTAATAAATTTTACTTTTTTGTTACTGATAAGATTTTATATTTTCTAAATTTTGCTTATTATTCAAGAATCAGCTAATTAGATTTGGCCTCCTTGATATTTTTATTGCCTTATTGAACTGTTTTATTTTCCCTAGGTATAAGAGTCTAAAATTTATAAGTGAATGCTAATGGGGGTCACACTCGGTGGTGCTCAGGATTACTTCTGGCTCTGTGCTTGAAAATCACCCCTGGCAGGCCAGGGGGACCATATGGGATACTGGGATTCAAACCACTGTCTCTCCAGTGTAGGATGCATGCAAAGCAAACGACTTATCACTGTGCTATCGCTCCAGCCCCTCCTTTTCTTTTTTTACATTATTAAATACTGTGGCTACAAAATTGTTTATGATTGAGCTTCAGTCATACCATGTACACAAACCTGGCACCAATGTCCCTCTGCTTGAATCTGGGCCAGGCATTTTACTTCTCTCTTCCTCTTTTTCTTCCTTTTTCAGTTCCACTTTCACTGTAACATTTTTTTCTGTTTCTATTACTTTCTTATAGAGAATGTGCATATCACCTCTTCAGATGTATTGAATATAGAATGATCCGTTTATTTTATTTTGTCTTTGCCTCTAGAATCAAACTGTTGAAGATACATATATGATTCATTTTCTGAAGAGTTATCCTAATATTTTCCTCAATTATCTAATGGATTCTGGTCTAATCTAAAGGTTTTTAATTTTTTTAACAAAGTTACCTTTTTGAGAATGGTATGAGGTACAGTTCTGATTAATTTATTTTACATGTGGCTATCCAGTTTTCTCAAAATAGTTTAACAAACTGTCTATAAAATGTAAAATATGAAGTCTATCTTTCTTACAGTATAATACAATTTTATTAATATAAATTTATAACATAATTTAAAGTCAAAATTGCAACACTTCCATTCCTCTTTTTAAATTAGATTTGTCTAACTATCCTTGATATTTATAACTCCAAAACAAATTTAATTTATAAACTCTCCCTTTACAAAAGTTCAAACAGATGGCACTTGAATGATAAGTGCTATTTCCTCAGTATAATCAGTCAATTTCTCCAATATACTGTGATTTTCTTAAGAGTCAGACTGTTTGTCCCTAGTAATTGGCCTTTTATATTAGATTTTAATATGTAGGGGCACTGGGCCAGTGCTATATTAAAGATTTCAGGACAGGGTATATCCAAGACAGCTCTCCCTGCAGTGGTAGGTTGCAAAAAATCTATTTATTGTATCTCTGTAAGTTGAGGTTGTAGGGTGGTGCAGTTATAGTGTCCCCTAATTCTCCGGGTCCTGAGTTTTGCCCCTTCTTCAGTTTCCCAAGACAGGATTATTAGGGAAATATCTTGTGAATGGTCTCCCTCACTACATTTCAGACAAGGTCAAATGCAACCTTAAGGTGGCAAGTCCAGGAGGAGGTCCTGCGTTCCCTGCTGTAATGGGAAAATTTACTACAATTAAAACGTTTAACGTGAGCTCATGAAGTCTGGGGATGGCCCCTTTCTCCAGTTTTCTGAAATGTGATTAACAGAGCATAGGGGCAATCATTCACCTATACTGCATCTCAGATAAGGTTCAGATGGTGCTCTCAAAGATGCAAGACTATAAGGTGTTCCCAATTCCCTGAAGAACTGACTGATTTACTGCAATTTAAAACATTTATCCTGATGTTGCATTTGCACTGCTATTAAATGTTTTCATAGTGTTCACATGTTGGGGCTGGAGTGGTAGCACAATAGTAGGACATTTGCCTTGCACACAGGTGACCCAGAATGGACACTGGTTTGATCCTTGTTATCCCATATGGTCCCCTGAGCCAGAAACGATTTTTGAGCATAGAGCCAGGAGTAAGCCCTGAGTGCATCTGAGTGTGGCCCAAAAGACCAAAAAAATAGTTTTCACATTGTACCTGATTTTAATAAAACTAATGTTCTGACATGACTTTAAGTCTCTCATAAGATCCTCCCTTCTCTGATGTAATTCAACAGAGTTTGACAATTCTCATTAGCATTGCCAAAAGCCAATTGTTTAAATAGGTGTTGTTGAGTCTTCTTACACTTAACCTTTCTCGGTATTGCATCTACTGTGTCTCAATATATTCTGAATATGGCTTCAGACAACTTCCTGAAGAGTTTTGGTATAACTTCCTATAACATGTACATCAATCTTCTCCCAAGATCACAACACTACTTCGTAAACATGAGCTAAAACAGCATAGAAAAGGCAGATTTGTGTGTGTGTGTGTGTGTGTGTGTGTGTGTTTGTCCTCCTACACTCTTTTTCCTATTAGCATCTCATAAGTCAATCTAACCCCTGAACATTTTCTCTCAGAATGACTGAAGGGATGGAGTTTTGTCTTGGCATCATCACTAAACCACATTCTATTGTATATATTAAAAAGGACTCTGGCAGGTTTTAGCAAACTTATGAAAATCCTGTGGATGGCCAAAATGCAAATTTATTCCAGCCTTCAAGGTATTTATTATAGTATGTAGACATAGGTCTGTACAAAGTACAGTCCTTTTTAAAGATACTGAATGAGTTCAAATTCAAGACTTCCTAAGATGGAAGCTGAGTTTCTTCAAGATGGATGGTGAAGAAAGGCAATGCTTATTAGGTCTAGGTGGAATAGATAATTTACAGACTGATAAGGATTTTTAACTACAGGCTTCATTTGAAACTACGTCTTGGATGGTCTCTCTAGGGTAGTTATGAGGAAGGCAATTTGATATAGGGTAGATATGAGGACGGCAAGAGGAGAGGGGAGCATTTCTAATGAGCTATTTTTAGATTCTGAATCTGTAGAAGTGGTATCTGGCTCATCATATACATATACCTCATCTGGTATATTGGAGGTTAATTTATACTTGGGAAATGGAGGCCTCTTTAATTTGACTCCAATAGTGAATAGTAAATTATTGTCCCTAAGAAGGCCTTTATATTGAGAATTCATCTCCACTTGAAAGGCATCCCTCCCCTATTGGGGCTGTGTGTGGGAGAATCTCTCCTTTTGATGGTGTGAACAATGGAGGGGATGAGAGGGTAAAAGTCTCAGTTGGATTATCTTCTCTAGCAGTATAATCAAAAGTTTGGTTATGGAATTAAAATATATCAAATTACCCAAAACAATATGGAGATCTGAATCCCCTTCTTATGTTCCCTGTCAATAAACATTTGCCTAAACCATTTTCCAAAATTTGGTCTGCAAGGTGCCCTTATTGAAGACCAAAGAATTAATTTCAAAGAAATTTTAAGACAGGACTGAAGTTGCTTATGGAAAATAAAATATCCAGTTCTGTGTGAAAAATTCAGAATCAAATCAATAAAGGTTGCAGTACGTTCAGTTTGATGTAAGAAATACTAGTAAATGCATCAGAGGAGCATGAGGCAGCTCAGGAGAAATGCCATAATAAAGGGTGCTACACAGTTCAGTATAAGAAGATCCCCATGGCATGATCAAGGGGGACCGTTTCATCCTCTCTGACTGGTTGGAAAATGGGCTTGCTCTCCTTCCCAGTTTTGTTATCTCTCCAGTACCCTCATAAACCTATTATCCCACTTAATATTTTAGTCCTTGTGTAGAGGTTCCTGTGCCCAGCCCTGCTCAGAGCCATTTGTAGATAGTGCCACTGATATCAGATCCTGGATGAGTAGAGCACTTAATGATTCAAGCAATACACAAGCCACTTTCAGGAGATAATTCAATTTATTTTAGGTGAAGGTGGGATATAACACACACATACACATATATATGTATATGTATATATATGTATATATATAATATCCCTAAGCCAATCAGGTTAGAGAAAAGTAGGGTGAGCTCTCTGTGTTTAGGGATTAGAGGAAAGCATGTGTTTAGGGGATTAGAATAAATCATGGTGTGTACTCTGTATATCTACAATATTCCATATTCATAGTTTAGAATAATCAATATGTCTAAAATTAGTATCATTCCTAAATTATTATGTAGATTCAATGAAATTCTCATTCAAATTTAGATGACATACTTCAAAGATTTAGAATAGTCAATAACAAAGTTTTTATAGAACCATAAAATAGCCAAAATTTTCACAGCCATACTGAGAAATAAGAAATCTGGAGGTATTTAATCACCTAACTTGAAACTATACCATAATTATTTAATGAATAAAACAGCATGGTAATGGAATAAATTACCTAACCAATGGGTGCCTACATCATAGATATTAATTTCTATATTTAGGGGCTATTCAGTAGGCCAGTCTGTCAAATGTTCTGAATATTCCTGATGCAGATAACGTGTTCATCCCAAGAAATGTTTGACCAGAAGGCCCATTGAGGATACTTTGCCCCTGCGTGGATCACTGGCAATATTTCTGAGATTAGTGTTATGGCACTGCTACTATATCCCCTTTATACTATTTGGGTAATTTCTCCCTTGTAAATTTACAGGTCGAAATATGGCCTCAATCAAATTCTTTTGCCTAGAGAATTTTCCGCACCAAACACGAGACAAAGACAAATTTTGTCTCTCTCTAGTCAGCCATATTTATATCTAAAGCCAGTCAGCCTAGTTAGCTCTGAGTCACTGATGCTCCTAGCCAGGCACAAAAATTTACATTATTTAACCTAGCTCTCTGCTAACACAAATAGCAGACAATCAGTTTACCACTTTTACTGCTAGCCCACAGAGCCTGTAAAACTGGTTCAAGTACAAATATCAGGCAACCCCATCCTTTTATTATGCTACTTCTAACTCAGGGCTTTCTAGTTATAATCTTTTCCAAATGAGGTTAGCCAGTCACAGTTGTCATGTAAATACCAACAGACCTACTGTTAAATGTTTTTGTTTTTCTTTACACTCCCGCTTTTTGTCAAAAAGGAAATTCCTTTCATGCCTAAGACTGTGGTTTTGTCCTACATATATATACTCCCAGCATGAAGATTAAATTTTGTCAGATGATTGCCAGAATGTTTTGTCCTATACAATCATGTGTGGTCATTATTTCATATTTCATCGCTAGTTCGTTCAACCCACTTTCTCTGAGGCATGATTCATTGAAATCTGCTGGCACTGCCGAACTAAAGCTGTCAGCCACAAATGGGTTAAAATTGAGTACCCGGAAATAAATTCTTAGATATATTAGGCAACTGATTTTTTTCAGAGAAGCTGGATACATGATGTAGTTTAAATATTGTTGGGACCTGAATTCTGAATAAGGAGGAAAGCCATTTTGTAAAAGCCACATGGCTGGCTTCTTAGGTTCTGAGCTGGGAGAAACACCATTTTGTAAGGACCACATGGTGTGGACTACATAGTGGGGCTTCAGAAACCTATTTCCATAGACCCTGCCTCAGTCTACGTGGCTATACCAGGTAGCCTATCAGGGAAGGACAAGGGAGTAGTAGGAAGATACCCCTAGATAAGAGCCAATAGTTTTAAGGATCATCAGAAAGCTGGAACCTCCCTATATCCCTTCCCTATATAATCCTCATCATGAACTTGGGCAGGGCTCATCTCTTCAGGTGATGGCCCCTGGCTGGCCAGGCTGGGGAATCTAGTTGGTAGACAGATTAAAGTGTTAAACTTTATTCCAGGTGTGTGGTCTCGTCCTTCTACTCTGGAACCCTACAATATAACCTCTTTAACAAGTGATGTTGGGAAAACGTGATATATACATTATAAGAAGAAATATTTCACATCTTCACGAAAGTTAACTCAGACAGGAATCTATGAAATATATTGAGAAAAGCATCGAAGGAATTCTCAGCACATGTTACCCTCAACAATACTCGAAAATTCTTAATCAAGCTTGGCTTCCACTTCTTTTCTCATTTATTTCAGTTTACATACTCAATTCTCTCACTGACCCTTTATAACTTATCTGCAATTCAGTTTCTAATGTGTTTCATTAATTGGTACTGTTCATATTCTTGGTCTGTTTCTCTTATGTAACAGATGTGTGAGATAAGCCTTTTTTTTTTTTTTGTCTTCCTCTCACTGCATCTCCCAACATAGGTAACCTCCACTTCTATTCAAGTTGCTGCAAACTGAATAGCATTTTTTTCTAGTGGGTGTATAATATTGTATTTATTACATATACCACAAATTGTTTATCCATTTTTATGTTTTGCTTCCATAACCATGCAACTTTATAAAGAACTCTGATGGATATAGATATTTATATTTTTTTGAATTAGTTTTTGGGTGTGGGGTGTAGAAACCCAGAAATTATTTCTCTGTGGGTTAAATTCAAGTTCTATTATTTTTTAAAAAAAACTTCTTTTAGATTTTTTGTTTTTTTTGTGCCACGCCCTGTGACTGACACTCAGGGGTTACTCCTGGCTATGCACTCAGAGATCTCTCCTGACTCAGGGGATCATACTAGATGCTAGGGGATTGAACCAAAGTCCATCCAAGATAGGCCACATGCAAGGCAAATGCCCTACCACTGTGCTATTGATCTGGCCCCTATTTTTTTTAAAACTTTTTATCATTTTCCATAGAGACTGAATTAGATAAGAATTCTCAAGAGCAATAAATCAGGATTTTCTTTTCTTTTTATCTCCCTCACACTTTTTTAATATTTCTAACAGATTATGTTCTTAGTGATGAGACCTACTACCTCATTGATTTTTATTTGTATTTTCCTAATACTAATTGACAATTAACAAATTTCCATATGCTAACTAGCAATCAATCTAAATATTCTTTTTTTCCTTTTTGGATTTGTTTAATTTTCTCTGTAACTTAAAAACCATTTTTTATTTTATTAGAAGAAATTCCCCTGCTGACACCCCAATTTTAAATTTACAACCAAAGAATGATAAAACAGAACCCATGTACAATTACTTTGTCTCCCAAGACCCCAGATTGCAGTACATTATAAATTTTCCTAGAGGTACACAAAGCAATCTTAAGCCATCAAATTTATGGAACTCTTTAAACTTGAAGACATAGTTTTTTACATGCCCATGCACTTGCATATTAGTTCAAGTTAACCTCAAAAGTTTAAGTGGGTTTTTTTAAAGGTTAAGAGACAAAAGAGCACAGTGAAAACAGTATTAGAGTGGCAATTATTGTTTGCATAGGCACACCAAAGTAAGGGGGACATGGAAAGGAAAAACCTTGGCCTAAATACAAGGAGACCCTACCCCTGAAGTTTCCTGATATAAGACCAATTCTAGGCTCCAGGCAAACTAGTTTGTCCAATCCAGGTCACTGTCTGTAGTGCCAATACAGTTTTATTTTTCACATAGTCTCTGTTGTTGGTATCATGTTTCTGTATTGAAGATCCTGGAATCTATATATCCCACATTGAAGTCAGGATGGTGCGGAGCATCATCTAATTTCAACTCACAATTAAAGGACAATGCAGAAAGCCCTGTCAAGTACGAGGTCGTGGTTGTTGTTTAAATCTTCTCAGTGTTAAGAAAAGACTCTTTTGAGTAAATTGATGTCAGAGCAGCAGTAGGGTCTTCCCTGGTAGAGGATTGCTTCCAAGTGATGTCATAGACAACTTTGGATGTTTCATAGATGGCTTCCCTGGTTCAGGGGTGAATGGAGAATGACCAAAATTCTGAGGCCTGTGCCAGGTCATCATGTCAATGTTCAGGGTGTAAGGTCCCATTGTACCACAAGATTTGTTTGTTCCCATCTCTATTAGATAATAACTTATTTGCATGCATAATATTTTTCATTTTAATGTGCCTATGCAAACAAGGAATAATGTCATGGGGCATTATCAGTGCCTTAGGGGGCCGCAAGAACAAATCCAACAATCCCTCTTACCTGGTTCAAACATAAGCATTAAACTGAGGGACTCTTTCACCAAAATTTCTTATTGAACAGTTCACAAAGAGAAAAAAAGATAAAAAGTGGGGAAAGTAAACAAATTGAAGAACAGTATCACATGGCGAGATTGGTGCATATGTGGATGCTAGAACAATGCCAACAATCCAATTGACTTGGTTCTTATATAAACGTTAAACAAACTTCCTTATTTAACAAATAACAAAGGGAAGGAAAGATAAAGTGGGACTCCCTCACCAAAATACCTTATTGAACAGTTCACAAAGAGGAGAAAAGATAAAAAGTGGGGAAAATAAACAATCTAATTTAAGACAGTGGACTCAATTGTTATGGTTTGTGGGAAGTAATCAGAAACCTAGTATGGTAATCTAAATATACTTTTCATGGGATTATCTATTTACTTCTTTTCAATATTTATTGATGGAGTTATTTTCTTGTGTTTAATGGATTTTAGATGTTAGTTCTTTATCGGAACTATTATGTACAAATATATTTTCTTATTTTTGTCTGAAAAACCTGATTTCACTTGCTGTACTTTCTTTTTTTTTATTTAAACACCTTGATTACATACATGATTGTGTTTGGGTTTCAGTCATAAAAGGAACACCACCCATCACCAGTGCAACATTCCCATCTCCCAAGTCCCAAATCTCCCTCCTCCCCACCCAACCCCCGCCTGTACTCTAAACAGGCTCTACATTTCCCTCATACATTCTCAATATTAGGACAGTTCAAAATGTAGTTATTTCTCTAACTAAACTCATCACTCTTTGTGGTGAGCTTCCTGAGGTGAGCTGGAACTTCCAGCACTTTTCTCTTTTGTGTCTGAAATTTATTATTGCAAGAATGTCTTTCATTTTTCTTAAAACCCATAGATGAGTGAGACCATTCTGCGTTTTTCTCTCTCTCTCTGACTTATTTCACTCAGCATAATAGATTCTGTGTACATCCATGTATAGGAAAATTTCATGACTTCATCTCTCCTGACAGCTGCATAATATTCCATTGTGTATATGTACCACAGTTTCTTTAGCCATTCGTCTGTTGAAGGGCATCTTGGTTGTTTCCAGAGTCTTGCTATGGTAAATAGAGCTGCAATGAATATAGGTGTAAGGAAGGGGTTTTTGTATTGTATTTTTGTGTTCTAAGGGTATATTCCTAGGAGTGGTATAGCTGGGTCATATGGGAGTTCGATTTCCAGTTTTTGGAGGAAACTCCATATTGCTTTCCATAAAGGTTGAACTAGACGGCATTCCCACCAGCAGTGGATAAGGGTTCCTTTCTCTTGACATCCCCGCCAGCACTGTTTGTTCTCATTCTTTGTGATGTGTGCCATTCATTCTCTGTGGTGTGAGGTGGTATCTCATTGTTGTTTTGATTTGCATCTCCCTGATGATTAGTGATGTGGAGCATTTCTTCATGTGTCTTTTGGCCATTTGTATTTCTTTGTCAAAGTGTTTGTTCATTTCTTCTCCCCATTTTTTGATGGGATTAGATGTTTTTTTCTTGTAAATTTCTGTCAGTGCCTTGTATATTTTGGAGATTAGCCCCTTGTCTGATGGGTATTGGGTGAATAGATTCTCCAACTCAGTGGGTGGCTCTTGTATCCTGGGCACTATTTCCTTTGAGGTGCAGAAGCTTCTCAACTTAATATATTCCCATCTGTTAATCTCTGTTTTCACTTGCTTGGAGAGTGCAGTTTCCTCCTTGAAGATGCCTGTAGTCTCAATGTCCTGGAGAGTTTTGCCTATGTGTTGTTCTATATATCTTATGGTTTGGGGGCTGATATCGAGGTCTTTAATCCATTTGGATTTATCTTCATACATGATGATATCTGGGGGTCTAAGTTCAATTTTTTGCAAGTGGCTAGCCAGTTGTGCCAACACCACTTGTTGAAGAGGCTTTCCTGGCTCCATTTAGGATTTCCTGTTCCTTTATCAAAAATTAGGTGATTGTATGTCTGGGGAACATTTTCTGAGTATTCAAGCCTATTCCACTGATTTGAGGGTCTGTCCTTATTCCAATACCATGCTTTTTGATAACTATTGCTTTGTAGTAAAGTTTAAAGTTGGGGAAAGTAATTCCTCCCATATTCTTTTTCCCAATGATTGCTTTAGCTATTCTAGGGTGTTTATTGTTCCAAACAAATTTCAAAAGTGCCTGATCCACTTCTTTGAAGAATGTCATAGGTATCTTTAGAGGGATAGCGTTGAATCTGTATAACGCCTTGGGGAGTATTGCCATTTTGATGATGTTAATCCTGCCAATCCATGAGCAGGGTATGTGTTTCCATTTCCGCATGTCCTCTCTTATTGCTTGGAGCAGACTTTTATAGTTTTCTTTGTATAGGTCCTTCACATATTTAGTCAGGTTGATTCCAAGATATTTGAGTTTGTGTGGCACTATTGTGAATGGGGTTGTTTTCTTAATGTCCATTTCTTCCTTATTACTATTGGTGTATAGAAAGGCCATTGATTTTTGTGTGTTAATTTTGTAGCCTGCCACCTTGCTATATGAGTCTATTGTTTCTAGAAGCTTTTTGGTAGTGTCTTTAGGGTTTTCTAAGTAGAGCATCATGTCATCTGCAAACAGTGAGAGCTTGAATTCTTCCTTTCCTATCTGGATTCCCTTGATATCTTTTTCTTGCCTAATCGCTATAGCAAGTACTTCCAGTGCTATGTTGAATAGGAGTGGTGAGAGAGGACAGCCTTGTATTGTGCCAGAATTTAGAGGGAAGGCTTTTAGTTTTTCTCCATTGAGGATAATATTTGCCACTGGCTTGTGGTAGATGGCCTTAACTATATTGAGAAAGGTTCCTTCCATTCCCATCTTGCTGAGAGTTTTGATCAAGAATGTGTGTTGGACCTTGTCAAATGGTTTCTCTGCATCTATTGATATAATCATGTGGTTTTTATTTTTCTTGTTGTTGATGTTGTGTATTATGTTGATAGACTTATGGATGTTAAACCATCCTTGCATTCCTGGGGTGAAACCTACTTGATCGTAGTGGATGATCTTCTTAATGAGGTATTGAATCCTATTTGCCAGGATTTTGTTGAGGATCTTTGCATCTGCATTCATCAGCGATATTGGTCTGTAATTTTCTTTTTTCGTAGCATCTCTGTCTGGTTTAGGTATTAGGGTGATGTTGGCTTCATAAAAGCTGTTTGGGAGTGTTTCCGTTTGTTCAATTTCATGAAAGAGTCTTGCCAGGATTGGTAGTAGTTCCTCTTGGAAAGTTTGAAAGAATTCATTAGTGAATCCATCTGGGCCTGGGCTTTTATTTTTGGGCAGACTTTTGATTACCATTTTTATTTCATCAATAGTGATGGGGGTGTTTAGATATGCTACATCCTCTTCCTTCAACCGTGGAAGATTATAAGAGTTCAAGAATTTATCCATGTCTTCCAGGTTCTCATTTTTAGTGGCATAGAGTTTTTCAAAGTAGTTTCTGATTACCCTTTGAATCTCTGTCATATCAGTAGTGATCTCTCCTTTTTCATTCCTAATACGAGTTATCAATTTTCTCTCTCTCTCTTTCTTTGTTAGGTTTGCCAGTGGTCTATCAATCTTGTTTATTTTTTCAAAGAACCAACTTCTGCTTTCGTTGATCTTTCGGATTGTTTTTTGGGTTTCCACTTCGTTGTTTTCTGCTCTCAGCTTTGTTATTTCCTTCTGTCTTCCTATTTTTGGGTCCTTTTGTTGAGTACTTTCTAGTTCTATTAGCTGTGTCATTAAGCTACTCAGGTAAGCTCCTTCTTCCTTCCTGATGTGTGCTTGCAAAGCTATAAATTTTCCTCTCAGTACTGCTTTTGCTGTGTCCCATAAGTTCTGATAGTTTGTGTCTTTATTGTCATTTGTTTCCAGGAACCTTTTGATTTCCTTCTTGATTTCATCTCGGACCCACTGGTTATTGAGTATGAGGCTGTTTAACTTCCAAGTGTTAAAGTTTTTCTTCTGAGTCCCTTTGGAATTCACAAATAATTTCAGAGCCTTGTGGTCAGCGAAGGTAGTCTGCAAAATTTCTATCCTCTTGATATTATGGAGGTGTGTTTTATGTGCCAGCATGTAGTCTATCCTGGAGAATGTCACATGTACATTGGAGAGGAATGTGTATCCAGGTTTCTGGGGATGGAGTGTCCTATATATATCCCCTAGGCCTCTTTCTTCCATTTATCTTTTCAGGTATAGTATATTCTTGTTGGGTTTCAGTCTGGTTGACCTATTCAGTGTTGACAAAGCCGTGTTGAGGTCCCCCACTATTATTCTGTTGTTATTAATATTATTTTTCAGATTTGTCAACAATTGTATAAAATATTTTGCTGGCCCCTCATTCGGTGCATATATGTTTAGGAGAGTTATTTCTTCCTGCTCTACATACCCCTTGATTAATATTAAATGTCCATCTTTGTCCCTTACAACCTTCCTGAGTATAAGTTTGCATTATCTGATATTAGTATGGTCACTCCAGCTTTTTTATGGGTGTTGTTTGCTTGGATAATTTTTCTCCGGCCTTTGATTTTGAGTCTATGTTTGTTCTGACTATTCAGGTGCGTTTCTTGTAGGCAGCAGAAGGTTGGATTGAGTTTTTTGATCTATTTAGCCACTCTGTGTCTCTTAACTGGTGCATTTACTCCATTGACGTTTAGAGAAAAAATTGTCCTGGGATTTAATGCCATCTTTATATCAAAATTTGGTGTGTCTTTTGGTTAGTCTTGTTTTAAATTAGCTCTATCAGTTTTTCTCTTAAGACTGGTTTTGAGTCTGTAAAGTTTCTGAGCTGTTTTTTGTCTGTGAAACCATGTATTCTTCCATCAAACTGGAAAGTGAGTTTTGCTGGGTACAATATTCTAGGTGAAACATTTATTTCATTCAGTCTTGTCACAATATCCCACCACTGCTTTCTGGCATTGAGTGATTCTGGTGACAGGTCTGCTGTAAATCTCAAGGATACTTGCTTGAATGTAATTTCCCCTTTTGATCTTGCTGTTTTCAGAATTCTGTCTCTATCTGTGGGACTTGTCATTGTGACTAGGATGTGTCTTGGGGTGGTTTTTCTGGGGTCTCTTTTGGTTGGTACTCTTCGAGCATGCAGGATTTGATCACATATATTCTTTAGCTCTGGGAGTTTCTCTTTAATGATGTTCTTGAACTTTGATTCTTCCTGGGTCTCTGGGACTCCAATGATTCTTAAGTTGTTTCTGTTGATCTTATCATAGACCTCTATTTTCATCTGTTCCCATTCTTTGACTAATTTTTCCATTGTCTGTTCATTTTTTTAAGTTTTTTTTCCAATCTCTCCTGTTGTATGGAATTGTTATGTATCTCATCTTCCACAGCACCAAGTCTATTCTCAGCTTCTGATACCCTGTCCCAGAGCTTATCCATTTTGTCATTCACTTCGTTTACTGATTTTTTCAGGCCTGTTAGTTGACATGTTATTTCAGTTTGGAGTTTTGTGATTTCTGTCTTCATATTTTCTTGATTCTTATTAGTGTTCTGTTCTACTCTATTCATGGTTTCTTTGAGTTCTTTGAGCATATTCCATATTGCTACTCTAAAGTCCTTATCTGAGAGATTGATTAGTTGGTTGGTCATTAACTGGTCATCAAAATTGTCATCTTCATTCTCTATGTCTGATGCTGGCCTGCGTTGTTTCCCCATTGTCACACTTGTATTGTGGGTTTTTCTACGTGTTGTGGTGGTATTCATTGGTTATATGATGCAGGCAACACACTTCTCTGGCTCCGCCCTTTCTGGATGGGCCGACTTGCCTCCAAGGTAGGGGAGTCCTCCGTGGATGAAGCCTCACACAGGATCAAATCTTAGGCCCGAGCATGCAGCAGAGTAGACAGTCTGGAGAGAAATTCTTGCTTCTGTGATCCAGCACAGTTCTTAGTGTGGTTTTTTTCTTCTTGTGATGGTGTTCTTTTTTTAGAAAGAGCACACGGCTGCGTAGCGAAGTGGAGCTAAGTGCCTTCTGGAGCCTCTTTTCAGCCCACTCTCAGGAGGTTCACGCAACAGGATAGCAGAGAGACACACACAGGCAGCACTCACAGTTTTTCACAGTCGGGCCCCACTGGTCAGGCGTAGTTTTCACTCGCTCACTGGGCAGCTTCAGAATGCTGTATTTTTGGGGTTCACTTCCCAGGACTCTGAGGAGAGTCACTGGCTCGCTGGGTAGCTTCCAAATGTAGTTTCTTTGGGGTTCGCTTCCCAGGGCTCTGAGGAGAGCTTCCAGTGTTCAGGAAAGACAGAGAAGAGTAGTACAGGGCTCCCTTCAGGTGTTCAGTTTCTGGCTCGCTGGGTAGCTTCCAAATGTAGTTTCTTTGGGGTTCGCTTCCCAGGGCTCTGATGAGAGCTTCCAGAGTTCAGGAAAGACAGAGAAGGGTAGGACAGGGCTCCCTTCAGGTGCTCAGTTTCCTCAGAAGAGGCACAGCTGGGTGGAGACTCTGCAGGTAGAGCAATCAGCACTCTGCCTGGAAACCCCCACATCCAGCCATTTCTTACTCACTCATTGGCTCGCTGGGTAGCTCCCGAATGTAGTTTCTTTGGGGTTCACTTCCCAGGGCTCTGAGGAGAGCTTCCAGAGTTCAGGAAAGACAGGGAAGGGTAGGACAGGGCTCCCTTCAGGTGCTCAGTTTCCTCAGAAGAAGCACAGCCGGGTGAAGACTCTGAAGGTAGAGCAATCAGCACTCTGCCTGGAAACCCCCACATCCAGCCATTTCTTACTCACTCACTGGCTCGCTGGGTAGCATCCAAATGTAGTTTCTTTGGGGTTCGCTTCCCAGGGCTCTGAGGAGAGCTTCCAGAGTTCAGGAAAGACAGAGAAGGGTAGGACAGGGCTTCCTTCAGGTGCTCAGTTTCCTCAGAAGAAGCACAGCCGGGTGGAGACTCTGCAGGTAGAGCAATCAGCACTCTGCCTGGAAACCCCCACATCCAGCCATTTCTTACTCACTCCGCTGTACTTTCTTAGTCCTAGTGATTCAGTCTAAATTGTGGAGATAAAAATAAATTTTCAAGAATTTTGATTATTTTTACATATATTATTTGATTCACATTTTTTTTTTTTTTGGTTTTTTGGACCACACACTTTTAATGGTCAAGAGTTACTCCTGCCTAAGCGCTCAGAAATTGCCCCTGGCTTGGGGGGGCCATAAGGGACGCTTGGGGGGGCCATATGGGATGCTGGGGGATCGAACCGCTATCCTTCCTTGGCTAGCGCTTCAAGGTAGACACCTTACCTCTAGCGCCACCTTGCTGGCCACTTGATTCACTTTTTTGAGTCTTCATATTATCTCAAATTTTTTGCATTTTCTTTTTTGTTGTTGTTTGTTTTTTTGGCCACACCTGGTGACTCTCAGGCGTTTTTCCTGGCTATGTGCTCAGAAATTGCTCCTGGCTTGGGGGACCATCGGGGACATCAGGGGATTGAACCGTGGTCTGTTCTAGGTCAGTGCTTGCAAGGTAAACATCCTACTGCTTGAGCCACTGCTCAGGCTCCTTTTTAGCATATTCTTAAGTATAAAGTTAAGAATGTCCTCATTCTCAAGTTTCATTCCACAATTTTTATAATACTTTGGTTGCCAAATAAATATCATACACACATCATATATACATACATTTATTTTCAATAAATGTCACCATGTTTAGAGCATATGAATAATTTAGTGACTTTTATCTTTAATATAATAGTAACTTTGAAATGAAAACAGCTATTATATTTTCAAGGTTATTTCTTTAGTATAAACTCTATTAGGTAAATATAATTTTAATAACTGCATATGTTTAGAGAAAGTTCAAATAATTTAAAAATATTCATTCAAAATAAAATTATTGAGAAGTATTCTGTTGTGTGTATGTGCCATAGTTTCTTTATTAGGAGGCTTTACAACAAGATGAATATCACAATGCAATTTGCTGTTACATATATGGATTTGGAGATTCTCAGGCTGAACTAAGTTAATAAGAGGAGAGGGAACATATATGGAATGATATTTGGGATAGAATGAAATATAGTAAGAAAAATAATAGGTGTCCAGAATCTACAGCAATTGATAATTGAACTTTAGTAGTTTTGTAACATTGCTGGGGAACTAGCAAAGGTAGTAGGGAGAAGGAAGACTTAGTGGTACACTGGAACTATATTGAAGGAAACTAAACACTCTGGAGCAGGGTGTGGTGCTGGAAATCTCTTATGCATAAAACTTTACTAATATCAGTGACAATAATATAACAGTAGCTTAAAAGTTCCTAACAAATTAAATTTCTTTATAAAAGAAAATATTTTATATTTTATAGAACTCTTGGATTAAAGATAATAATTAAAATAAATAATAATTAAAAATAATTACTAAAATACTTTAATTAATGTAAATGAGATATTAGCATTGAGGTCCTTTCAAATCTAAGCAGTGAATAACAAAATAGCATTATAATAGGGAATCATTGCTTATATTAGACATTAGAGAAGAAATCTCAGAGTTCCAAGTCTGTAGATTTTTCTTATTTTTCTATAAATAGTGAACATCGTACAATAATTGTCTTTTTTCCTAATTTTCAAATATCATAATTACAAAGCTGTTCTTTATTAAGTTTCAATCATGATGTACATCAACCTTCATCTACCACCAATGTCCAATATCCCTAGTTTCCCTCACAACCTCCCACCCTGCCTGACTCTGTGGCAGTCATTTTACTCCTTTCTCTTTCTCACACTTTTTTTTCATTTTAGACACTATGATTTGCACTATTGTTAATGAAGGGGTGCCATGCAGATTGTCTAAGATTTATTACACATATATAATAAATTAGTTCTATAATAATGCAAATCTATATATTTAGACATAAGCTTTAGCTGAGTGCATTGCAAGTATTCATATTACTGAGTGAAAAATGGTAATAATTCTATGATCAACTTTTATGTAGAAGAGATTCTACATTAAAAAATTCTACATTAAAAATATAAATCTCTATGGACCAACCTATCACCTCTTTGGTGGTAGAACATCATTAGTAATTCATAACCTTTTCTTAAAAATTAGAAAAATATTTTACAATAGTATTTTAATATTTACAAACTACTAAAAATCCTTACTTTAGTGTTATTTATTCTATTTGTGTATTATAAAAATATTACCAAATTATAGATTTTTCTATATACATTTTCATTATATTTTCAAAATAGAACGCAATCACCTAACTATGCCATTATACTTGTATACCAATTCAAATAAATGTTTAATGCTTGGTGTCCTGAGAACACCAATCTCTATGGTGCCTTTTGTTATTCATAAAACTAATTCCCCTGAGTCAATCAAACAGAACAAATGGAACTATGGCTAGCTTGAATAAAACTATATCTGTACAAAAGATCATTTTATCTTATCCACCAAACTAAGAAAGACATTTTATTAGCCTATATTTCAACTGTGATTTAGTTTTAGTATTAAGAAAATACTGTACATGGTAATAGGAAATTCAGCTTACTAAAAGAATTAGGATTGATTTATTAAAATGGGTTATATGACACTTTGGGGTAAATATTGTAGGATAAATTTTAGAATTATAGCATATTATCCAGTATTTTTAATATTTTGTTACAGATATAAGGTAACAGGAGAAACAGATTATCAGGTATATTAAAGAATAAAAGCAATTCACTTTAAGCATAAGGAAGCCATAAGAAAATACTTAATTAAAACAGTCCTATGTACCTTAAAAGTAAGTATGTTTTGATGGGTTTATTTTAGAAAAGTAGATTTATACTTTAGAAACCTACATTAATGTTCTTTAAGTTAGTAATTAATCTATATAAATTATGTGAATTAAATAAAATTAATATCTAAATTTAATATTTATTTTTGCTAATTAAAACAAAATATTTTGATAGAATAGGATTTTTGTTATTTCCAGTATATCATTTTAACAACAGCAATAATTTTAATATGATCAATTTAAGAATATTTGGGTAATAATTTTGTGTAAAAGTACAAACATCTGATCATATCATAGAGATAATCTTGTGTTAATCTTGTAAAATGTGAATTTATATGTATCAACAATCTTTTCATAAAGTCAAAAGGCAATGGAAAAACATTATGTTTATAAGAAAACAAAATTTTAGAGAATAGAAACCTTCAAATAATGTTTAGGAAAAATTAATTTAATTAATCAATATTAAATTACTCAGCTAACCATGACACATAATACTTTCTAAATGTTTTGACACATAAACAATATTGAATAAAGACTTAAAAGTGGTTTGCACAATTAGTTAGCTTTAAATAAAAATATGTATATTAAACATTTTATGGTAATCATTCATTTTAAAACCAGCTTCTGTATAAAAGTCCATGTAGAGTTACTCATATTAAGAAGAGAAAATTAAAACCTATGATATTTTATTTTCTCAAAGATTACTTTGAACATTAAAATGTATTTTTTATCATTCTTCAAAATAAAGGAAACATTGTGGAAAATCTGAATCTATTTAGAAGTAAAAAAATGCAATTTTTGAAAATAAAATTTATTCTTATTTAGAAGTCCTACTACATAAAACAGTAGCCTTCTGATAGTTGGGCTCTAAAGTAAGTATATGCAAATGGAGAAAATTGTACACTCAAAATATTTTCAAAGTAATTATGGTATACTTAAAGTAAAATTGTCAAATTTTTATTTGAAAAATTTTGAACTTTAGAGGTTTAAATGTGTTTGGCTTTCATAAATCTTTCAAAGCATTCAAAAGATAAAGTTTAGTATGTGAGGGGAAATTAAGGAAATAAAAATGCCATAGCAAACATTTAGTTTCAACTATTAAAATGTATTCAAATAACAAAAGGAAACATTTATATTTTTTAAGAGTGTGAACACAGAATGTTGGTTGTGTAAATTTGAAAAATTTTCAAGTGCCATAGATATATTTAATTGTTTTTCAGATAAAACAATATTTTAAAGAAAGGAAGAAAATAATGAGAAATTACACAGAAGTAAAAGAGTTTATTCTTCTGGGATTGACAAATGACCCTCAATGGCAGGTTGTCCTTTTTGTATTTCTTCTTGTTACCTATTTGCTAAGCGTGACTGGAAACCTCACTATTATCACCCTGACCCTTACAGATCCCCATCTACAGACGCCAATGTATTTCTTCCTTCGGAACTTCTCCTTCCTAGAAATATCATTTACATCAGTCTGTACTCCCAGATTCCTTGTCACTATAGTGACAGGGGACAGAACTATTTCCTATAACGATTGTGTTGCACAGCTATTTTTTTTCATCTTGCTGGGGGTGACAGAATTTTACCTGCTGGCTGCCATGTCCTATGACCGCTATGTTGCCATCTGCAAACCTCTGCATTACACAACCATCATGAACAGCAGAGTCTGTATCCTCCTTGTCTTTAGCTGTTGGCTGGCAGGATTCCTCATCATCTTTCCACCAACAATGCTGCTGCTACAGCTGGATTTCTGTGCCTCCAATATAATTGATCATTATCTCTGTGATGCTTCTCCAATTTTGCAACTTTCTTGCACAAACACTCACTTTTTAGAACTCATGGCTTTCATTTTAGCAGTAATAACGCTCATGGTCACTTTAACACTGGTTATTCTCTCCTACACATATATTATCCGCACAATTCTGAGATTTCCTTCTGCTAGCCAAAGAAAGAAAGCCTTTTCCACATGTTCCTCCCACATGATTGTAGTCTCCCTCTCTTATGGTAGTTGTATTTTTATGTATATTAAGCCTTCTGCAAGAGAAAGGGTGACTTTGAGCAAAGGAGTAGCTGTGCTCAATACCTCAGTAGCTCCTCTTTTGAATCCTTTCATATATACCCTTAGAAATCAGCAAGTGAAACAAGCCTTCAAGAATATGATTCAGAAAATAAGTTCAGCTACGAATAAATGATTTTTGTTATGTGAAATATGTATCCTGGAGGTAATCCTCATCGAAAAACTCTTTCCTTTTCTGTATAGCCTCTTTAAGCAAGTATTTTCATCATTTCCATTAGGGGTAATAATATGAAAGAAATATCTCATTCTAAATATCATGTGTTTGCTGTTTTCAGTTATGTGGAAGGTATTTAGTTCTCACAACTAAGTTTTAGATCGTAATTATAATGTCTCAGATTAAACTAAGCATGTTATAATTTAATACAATATATTTATATAATTTTCTTTACTCAAAGGATATAAGAATGCATTTATGTGAAATAAATAAAATTTATCAATTGCTCTCTAAAATTTATTTTCTTTATTAAGAAAATGTCTTAATATAATTATTAAAATATTATCTAGAATTAATCAATAAATACATTTAAAATGTATTCAAAATTACAGAGAAATAGGTTAGTTGTAAACTCAGAAATATTTTTCTTTATTGGAAATAAGACTTTAATTAGGTTTTACTTGTTTTTTAAGAAAAAAATTATTTTAGTACAGAAAAAATTTATTAAACATTTTTATCATAATATTATTTAAAAATAATTCAGTTAAAATGTTCATATTTGTCAATAAAATTTGAGCAAGATAATTATGACTATATTGGCAAATTAAATAATATCTTAATCAATCTTATCAACTGATATAGTAGATGTTTCTGGATGTTAAAACAATGGTGTTTGATGTAAAATAAGGACAAATTTAGACTATTTACTCTTTGTAACTATCTTTTAAGTAGTGAAATTATTACTTTTTTCTTTCTTTTTGAGAAGATGTTTATGCCTTCATCTCCCAGTGTTTCAGCTAGAGTGTGGCTTGTATTCTGGCAACTTCAGTTATGGTAAGGAAACAGACTGGCAGAGATGCCAATTACAATCCCAGATTTCTATATACTTGGCAATTGAAAGAATACCTTTGCAATTGGAAGGCATTTTTTGCAACAGTACAATTTTTTAATATCCTTTACTTTTATTGATATGAGAAAATGTGTAATATATTACATTATACACATTTTTTCTCTTTCCATTTTCTTTTTTACAAATTTCAGTCTTCAATTTATATCTAATAAAATGACTTCTAGAGGCATTTGATAACTGTAAATATGTGCTCAAGATTAGTATTTTTTTGTTAATGAGTCCCTTAACTTAAAAGTATAAAATTAAATTAGGTATCTTGGGATAGTGTTTCTCCCAATAACTATCCAAATAGTAAATTGATTTTATTTAGAATTCTTAATTTCAAATTTGATTTGATACATATATTCAAATAAAATACTCGGCATTTTGAGGTCCATAATGAAACTAAATTTTATTACTTTTATAAAAATATATAATATTCATTTTTATTTAACATTGGAAATTCATTGCTATTTTTTCATGTTACAACATAAGAGTACATTAAAACACAAATTAAAATATTATTTTATTTGTTTGTGAATTCTTTGTTACTATTCTGCCATAAACAAAACTAGAATTGTTTAAAACAACATATTTTAGCTAAAATAACATTTACAATATGCTTGATAGATGATAGGTAAATAGGCAAAAATATCAGAAAAATAATAAAGCTGACAGGAGTTTATACTTAATTTAAGTTGTACACTTTCCTTTTTTGTTTTGTTTTTGGGTTTTGTTTATTTTTTGTTTTTGTTCTTTTTGGTCCACACCCGGTGAAGCTCGGGGTTACACTTGACTATGTGCTCAGAAATCGCTCGTGGGTTGGGGGACCATATGGGACACCGAGGGATCAAACTGCAGTCTGTCCTAGGTTAGCACATGCAAGACAAACACCCTACCACTTGTGCCATCACTCTGGCCCCCAAGATGCATACTTTTATTGCAGCAGTTTGGTTTCATCCCAAGAACCACAGATCTCTGGATTATTGATGGGTACAGATCAGGAGGCTTTTAGCACAACTAAGGTGACCTAATGTAGTTTTGGCATCACACGTCTTTAGCATCACTATATTATTGGACACTAGTATTGAAGCACAGGTCCAATTAGCAAAATATTTTGGTGCATGTTCCACAGAATTCTTGAGCATGAAGGTAAAGAACTCTATCAAAAGGTAAACAAGAAGAGAAGGAAAATGTAATTCTTGTAATATAGAAACATTTTATCTAAATAAAAATAGTCCATATTTTGATAATTGTGATTAGAGTAAATCACACTAAGATTAAAGTCAAAGAAACAGAAGTCCTTCAAGTTTCTATGAGGCAAAATTCTTCCTTATATCAAAATCAGAGAACTAATATCACTAAAAAGGAAATGATTAGGCCAATTCAATAATAAAATAAAATAAAGATCCTCAACAAAATGTTAGTGAATAAAATAATATATTTATAAACTATGATAAAGTAAATAAATAGGCCTTATTATATAAATGTTGAACAGTTAATATATTGAAGTCAGTCAATGCAATACACCATGTCAATACAATAGAAGAGCATGCAATTATATCAATAAATTCAGAGAATGCATTTGACAAAACTCAGTTCCCAATAATGATAAAAATATAACTACATAAAATAGGGATTGAAATAACTTTCCTCAATATAATAAAACCACTTAAAAGAAACCCACAGCTAACATCATACTCAATGAAGAAAAATTAGAAGTTTTTCTTCTTATCAGGCATAAGACAAGTCTGTGCCTTCTCATCACTATTAGACAATATACATGGTGAAAACATAGTAATAGACTAGAAATATATATCAATTAGTTCAACATTGGAAAAGAAAAAACATCTATTACTATTTATAAAAATATAATACTGTACATATAATACCCTAAAGACTCTATAAAACTCCTTACAATAATAGTTCAAGGCTATAAAATTAATGTACATAAATCTATAAGATTTCTATATGTAACCAATAAAGTAGAAGAAATTTTTAACAATCTCATTTATAATAGTTTATCAAAATAGCAATTTTTGGTTTAAAGTTTAAAGATGGACAACAGGTTTATGAAAAAATGTTCTTCAACATGTATCATCAAGTAATTCGAATTAAAAGAACCATGAATATCACTTCAAATAAGTCATACTGACACACACATATAAAAGAACAAAATGCAGGTCTTGGCATGGATGGGAGGGGGAACCAACACTCCTTTGTAATTGGGAATATCAACTGCTTCAATTATTTGGAAAGCAATATGGACACTTTAAAAAAAAAAACAAGTAATTTAGCTTTATAGTGTTTACCTCAGGATTCAAAAACAATTTTCAAAAGACACATATGATCCTCTGTTCACTGTAGTATGCTATTCACAGTAGCCACTATTTGCAAATAAACACAATGTCTAAAATAGATGACTGGATAAAGAAATGGTGACATAATATGTACGAGGAAAAACAACTCAAATGTCAGAACAGATAAGATTATGCAATTTCCTGCTATATAGATGGATCAATAGAGCATTGTGCTGAGTGAATTTAGAGGGAAAGAAACAGTCACAATGATCTCTCATAATATATAATATATATAATTATATATAATATCTATAACATAGATATAAAGAAACATAGTAAAGAATAACAAATACACAAAGACAATAAAAATGAAGTGCATGAAAACTAGTCTTTAGAAAAAAAAACTAGTCTTTAGGAAGAAGCTTGACACAGGGAGTGTGGGGGAAAGAGAGGATTAGGACAGAGAAGGGGCTGAAAGTTGGTAAAGTGTAATTTGATTAAACCTTATTAGTAATAGAAGAGAAACTTCAAAGCTAAAAATTACCTAATATTTCTGAAGTTATGGTTTGAGTTTCAATTCTATCCACCAAAATGGAAACAATATGAAATATTATAATTATTGTCAAGAGTAAAGAGTAGAAATGTCTTTTGTACTCTTATTTCCATTGTTCATTCCAAAATATGCTTCTCTAAGTGAATATTGATTTAAATAAAAAAATGTAAAATAAAGTGCTAAGAAAGTTACCACACATTATATTTAAATAAAGGAATTTCATAGAAAATCATTTTGCAAAATGCATTTTATTTTAAAAACAGACAAAAGATAATCTCATATGCAAGATGAACTCATATGTAGGGTATAAAGAAAGAGTTGAGAATAACTAAAGCACAAAGGGAATATAATTGAGGAAAAAAAGAATTGGTGGTTGGCAGGAAGTTTGCGAAGGGCATAGGTTTGAGGCTAAAGGGGCAGAGGGATAAAAGTCAGAGAAGGGATTACAACAACAATAATAGAGGGAAGTGATCAATATTAACCAGACTTAAGTGCTGAAAGGAAGTAAATTGGTGTGCCCAAATTTTAAAGAAATGTTACTCTATCAGTAACAATATTGTAAACCATAGTGCCTAAAATGGGGCAAGGGGAAAAGGAAGGGGAAAAAAGAAAAGGAAAAAGCGCCTGCCATAGGCAATAGGCCATACACATAGGCCAAGGTAGCCAAAAGGAACTGGGTACGCTGATTGAGAAAATGTACACAATAGTAGTAGCAAAACATTGTACTCCTGAAAATCATGAATTCTGTAATTTTCAATTCACAGTGATTTAATATAAATAAATATTCATACAATTTAATATCCTTGATCCATGGCATAGTTTGTCGCAGACATTTCTATTTTGTCATTTCTCAACTCTGTGATCTCTATTATCTAAAAGTTCATAACATATTATCATTGACTTCAAATGAGAATCTTGACATTTATCTTTCTTCATATATTTTATTTTCTATATCATACAAAAATTTGATGAAAAAAATTAAGTATGACACTGTTTTAGTAAAGTCATATTAAAAATCAATAGGAAATTTGTGTACTGTTATTTGAAAAATTAAGTAAACATTGATTAAAATAGCTTATAAATGTTATTTGAATATTTTAATATGTCAAATAAAATTGCTTTGTTTAGCCCTATCTGTAAGATAATGATTTTCTGAAGAAAAATTCTATGTCCAACACAAAGTTTCACACATGAAGAAAAATTACTTTAAAGATTGTTACTTATTTTCATTAAGCTGTAACAAAAATTTCAAATAAATTATATGATATATTTATTTCCAGAGAAAATTCCTAGCTTTAGACATGAAAAAAAATACATTTTCTGTAATCTACTTGTTTTATATGTGTGTATGTATGTGTATATATATAAATATATATCATGAAAGAGATAAAAAGGAGAGAAAAAGAAATCATACAGATGTGATGATTCTTTTGCTAGATGATCCAAAGCTTTCAAAGTGAGGATAATTGTTTTTTCTATTAATCACTATCTGACCAGAATTAAGTAGAACTTCACTTCTACAATCACTTCTACCTTGATTCCTTTTCAGACATTGTTGCTTTGTTTCTATAAATTTCTCATTAGTGTTCAGATACTAAAACAGATGGTATTTATTTATTTCTGCTAATCTAGGTTTGATCTCAAACACAGCATATAGTTTCCTGAACCTCTCCAGCAGGTTTGAGTATTCAGCAGGGAGATAAACTTGAACACAATCATATATGACAGAATATAAAAAAGAAATTATAAAAGTGAAATGTATTTTAAATGTATATAAGTTTTTATCTAAAGGAAGGCTAAAGGTTAAATCAAGAGACTATACTACAACTTTATCTTCTACTAAGTTAAATAGAAACTAGAAAACATTCAGTTTTCATTATATATATAAATTTTCATGTATTATTATTAAAATAATAAAATCAACTCTTAATAATTAAATGGCTCAGTGTCACCCCACTGCCTATTCTCTTAGTAGTCATTAAATTTTATGATGTGGTTGTCATGTTTTATGACTATGTAATATGCAATTATGTTTTGGTATGTCTTCACAAATATAAAAACTAAAATATATTATATGCATCTGAAATTATATGTATAAAATCATATTTAATTATATGAAAGCATTTGCTTTCTGAGTCATTGATTTATTCCTAGAAGTACTCATGGAACCAAATATGGGACCAGGAATCAAACAAGGGTAGTCTTCAAGCAAACAGAAGCCTAAACACTGTACTATCTTTATGGCCTATAGTGTTAAAAATTATAGAAAAAATGTATATGTTGGAAAAAGTTTTAATATTTCTATTGAAAAGCTGAATACATAATTTAATGTCTTTTAGAATATGCTAATTATAAGTTAAACATAAATACTTACTTGTATAGTGTCCTACACATTAACTAGCAATTGTTTTTTATCATATCTATTTCTTCTTTTCTTGTGTTCCACATTCAAATTTTCTCATATTTCAATGTTATAAATTATCTGTATTTCTGGCATTAAATGGACACAGAGTTCTTTAATTGTTTATTTTTCTTGGGATACAGCACCTTGCTGTTCTCAGAGCTTACTCACTGCTCTTCGCTCAATAACCATTCCTGGAATATTGGTTTTCCAGAGATCAAATCCTGTCAGTCACATGCAAAATGAATTCCTTAACTATTTCCTGTAGCATCTATTATCCTTATGTATTTTTCTGTACTATTTCCCCAGACTCCAATAACACAGGTTGATATTTTAACAATGAAAATATTTCAACTATGATATTTTATGTATGAGTAAAATAGTCAACATTGCTTATTAAAATATGTATACATGCAATATGTATCATATTCTTCCATTAATAGTGTATACTGTATTATAGAAAATGTGGAAGTCAAAAGGTTAAATATATCTCTATTTCCAGTCAATTTTTATTCATATTCTAACAATAAGACATGATCATAAGTAAAATAAGTAAGGGTTTTATAAAAATGCAACTGATTTCATAATAGAAAATTGTTCAAAATAAATAAAAAATTCATGTAGTAAAAGTATTGTGAAATCAATAATAAATATCAAAAATTATTTTGAATTTAAAAAGCTAATAAGATTAAAGTTCTCACTAATTTTAATTTAAACACGTGGTTACAAGTTTGTTTATAATACAGTGTTTTCTTTTTACAGATAAGGTTTTCATGATTGAGTTACAGTGATACGGAGTGTAACAACTTCACCAGCGAGTATTTTCTGCCAATAACATAAAATTTTCCCCTCATCTTCCACCCTTCTTTCCACCTGTTTCTGGAACAGGCATTTTATTTCACACACACACACACTCTCTCTCTTTTCAATTTTAATATTGTGGTTTGAACTTCTGGTATTGAAGGCGTGTCATGAATGTCCCTTTCATTGATCCCTTCTCTGATCTAACTCAACTTTCAGCTTTTTGTGGCAAACTTCCTACCATGAGATGGTTTTTCTAAACCTCATCTCTATTGTCTCTGGATATCATCTCACACTTTCATTTTATTTTCCTCATATTTCACAAATGAGTGAGTCTATTCTATGTTTATCCATCTCCCTGACTCATTTCACTCAATATAATACTTTTTATGTCCAGATATATATTTTTTTCTTTCTAAAGAGGATGAAAAAAGGTTGCAAAGAAAAATCACACAGTTCCCACACAATTCAGTCTTCTAGGTTTATCAATTGATTTATATTTCAAATAATTATATTATCTCTTTAAGTACTGCATTATATATTATGTGTCGCTGTTCCACTGCTAGGCAGTGGTGTTTCATTCATAATGATAAAATTTTTTAATGCCATGGAGATTTCTGACTTGTTTTCTTTTATGGACTTTAATATTTTCATATCTGATGTCAAAGCTTTAATCTATTTTAATTTGACAAGTTTTCATGGTGATACAAAGAGATCTGAGTTCTCTTTTTTTTGATGAAGAGAATCAGTTTCCATTACAGCACTTACTGAAGAGGCTTTATTTGCTTCACTTTACTATGCTAAGCTATTACTTCTAGAAAATTTCTGCACAGTATTTAGAATTTTTCTAAATATAATATAATATCACCTGCAAATAATGAGAGTTCACATCATCCTTTCAATTCTGAATGGCCTTGATATATGTTTCTTGACTAATTGCTATGGCTAGTACTTCTACTACTATATTAAATATAAGTGGTGTGATTGGGTAACCTTGTCTTATGATAGATCTTAGAGGAAAAGCTTTTGAATTTCATGTATTGAGTACAATGTGGATTTGCTGTCAAAACTTTCAGAGAAAAACTTTTTAGAGAAAAATTCCTTCCATTCCTAACTTGTTGAAAGTGTTTATCATAAATGAGTGCTGAATATGCATTGATATAATTATTGACTTTTTTATTGATATTGTATATTATGCTGACTGAGTTGCTTCTGTTAAACCTTTTTTGCATCAGCAGGATGAATTTCTTGGCTATGATGTATGATATTTTTGAGGAGTTGTTGGGTTCTATTTACAAATATTTTCTTGATGATCTTAAACATCTGTGATTATCAAAGATATTTGTCTATAATTCTCTCTTGGGGGGATTCTATCTGGCCTTGGTGTCAGGAGTATGTTATTTTCATATAAATTATTAGGAAGTGTTTTTATTTCTTCAGCAGGGGTGGTGCATGCAGCTCCCGGCCAAATTGAATGTGGCTCTTTGCCTCTTATCATTATTTTGTATACTGTGGCTCTTTGCCAAGTTTGGCTTTTGTTCTGCTGCTTCTGAGGAGGGATCTCTGAGAAGAGATCTCTGAGCACATAGTCCCGCCCCCAGGCTGTCTCCCATCCCTTGAAAACAACTGTACCAGCCAGCAAGTGGGGGGATCCTTGTGTCACATGTTGGGTCACATCTTGCCATTAGTTCTTAGTGTGGCGGACGCAGCACACCCTCACCATCACTGCAGAATTTTGACCCTCACTCCAAAATGGCAAAATGCAAATATGTGTTTAATATAGCATTGTTAAAATTATATGCTTTTGTGTGAGTGTTTTTCTGTTTTGGCAGGTCTCTTCATGGTGTGGCTCTCTGACTCTTACAGTTTAAAATTTTGGTTCTTTGTGTTGAACTTGTTCACCACCCCTGTTCTTCAGCTTCAAGAGAGAGCCTGAAAAGAACTAGCAGTAGGTACCTTTTAAAGGTTTGAAAGCATTAACTAGTGAATCTATAAGGCTGGTGATTTTGTTTTGGGGAAGATCTTTGATTACCATTTTATTTTGGTCATTTTGTTGGTGTTTCAATTGTTCACATTTTGTTGGTCATTTACCAAGTTTTTAATTTGTGCAATTAAGTTATTCATGTGAGTCATTTCCTGTTCCCTGATGAGTGCTTGCAAAGTAATAAACTTTCCTCTTTATTCTACTTTTGCTGTGCCCCACAAATTTCTATATCTCATGTCTTCATCCTTGTTTGTTTTCATGAGTCTAGATTTTCTTTCTGACTCACTGGTTGTTCAGTGTTAAGCTGTTTAATTTCCAGGTGTTAGTTATTTCTTTGTTTCTGTTTATAATTCACTACAACTTTCATTGAAACACATTCTGAGAAGATAATTAATACAATTTCTATGTTCTAAATTTTACGCAAGTTCATTTTTTTGTGCAGCACATGGTCTATCTTAGAGAATATGCCATGTGCATTGGAAAATAATATAAAATATGTGTTTGACTCTTAGGGAATGAAACACTATTTATAATACCCTCTTTTACTTTCTTCTTTCAACACCATAATTTATTGCTAAGTTTTTGCCTGGTAAGTCTTGTAAGAGGTAATAGAGTAGTGTTGAAATCTCTATGACTATTATGTTCTTTTTCATGTCTTTTTCAAGCCTCTTAGCAACTATTTTAAGTAGTGTTCTGTTCACAATTTTGACCTTCCCATACTTTTTTCCATTTCTAGGTTGAAAGGGACTGCCAACTGGAAGGCCAACGACTTCTAATGATGGTACATTCACCCAGGGACACAGGGCTGGTCTTGCCCACTTTCCTGGGCCCCCTCACTTTTCTGACTATAAAATAATTTTCTCCTCAACTTCTCACTTGAGTATAGTAAATCCATCCCTCAAGTTAAATAGCTTCTCACTCAACCTCTAGGTATCAAAGCAGTCCATCTCGGGTCAGCTGTGTGCAAGATAAACACCCTATCCCTATGCTATCACTCTGACCCCTATTTTTGTGTTATTTTATGGTTGCATATATGTTTAGGAGTTGATTTATTCCTGAAGTCTATATACATTGATTATTAAAAAGTACCCTTCTTTTGTCTTCTAACATTTTCAATTCTGAAGTCTATGTTCTATGATATTATGTTATGATATTATAATATTATTCTATGTTTATGATATTAATATGACTACCCCAGACTGTCTTCCAATACTGTGATTTTGAGTCTGTGTTTTCTCTGAATATTCAAATATGTGTCTTTCTGGCAGCAAAATTTTGGAGTCAATTTTTAAATAATGTTGCCACTCTTTATCTCTTAATTAGTACATTTAGTACTAATTATTACATTGTCAGAGATTTTTGTCATGAAATTTTGTGACATATTTTGTCCAAATTGGTGTTTGCCTTGCCTTAATCTTCTTTAAAAGTTGTTTTCGAGTCCATAAAGTTCCTGAGATACTTTTTATACATGAAACTCTGTATTCTTTCACCTCTGATGAGAGTCTGAAAGTTTAAAGTTTTTTTCCTAAACATTCACTATATTGACTTATTTTCATTATATTCCACTACTGCTTTTGAACTGCTTTGGAACATTTCCTTTGATAAATGTTGTAAATCATAGTGACACTCTTTTACATGTAATTTTCTTCTTTGATCTTGCTGCTTTCAGTATCTGGTTTTCTTTTTATCTTTGGTTTTTATCATTCTGATTAGGATGTATCTTGAAGTATTCTTATTTGAATCTCTTTTAAATAGTACCTTTCAGGTGTCCGGTATATAGGTACATATGTTCTCCAGTTCTAGAAAATCTGCAGCAATAATTTATTTGATTGTAACTTCTTCATAAAGATTGTTTACTGGTCCTATGGAATGCTAATTATTCTTAAGCTGTTTCTCTTAAATTAATGCCAAAGTTCTCTTGTCATCTGACATGATACATGGTGCATATTTAAGCTCACTAAATTTGTCCTCAGTAGCTTTTATTCTTTTGGTTAGGCTTTCAAGGGAGTTTTTTTCCCTTACTTTATTTCAGTTCTGTCATTTTTGTACATAGTTTATTTTTAGCTTCTGCTCTCATGTCCTCTTGAATATTGTTGGCTTAGTATTCTATGGTTTTTCAAGTTCCTAAATATCCTCAACATTTCCTGCCTAAAATATTTTTATAAGAAGATATATAGGTATATATAGTTATTTCAGAATCAGTGTTTTTACTTTTCATTTTAGCATGAATATTTTTAACCTAATATTCATCATCACTACATTCATAAATGCCTTCAATCAGTCAAAGAATACAGGTAATTTTCTACGTTTATTTTTTTTCTCTTCGTCACCTCAATATCATCTGATAGTTGCTTGTTCATTAAAAGACATCACTGAAGAAAGGAGTGATTATGCTGAATATTTCTCTTGGTTATATTATGAATCTACTTAGCTATATTCTACTAATGGACCAATAATAAAATTTAAAGATATTTTCTGTTGGGTTTCATTTTTCTCTGAAAAGTAAAAATAGCAGTAAAGTAAAATGATAAAGTGCTTTCTAATTTTGTCTCGTACTTTCTCTGTAAATATCTTTCCTCAATACTACAGTATATTTACTAATTTTTCAATATTGGTTTAATATGATTACTTTATTTAAGCTCCATGGATACAAAATTGTTCATGGTTGAGATTCAGTCATAGACTATACTTTATTAGGGCATTTTTCTAGTAACCAATGACCTCACTATTCCTCCCACTATGCTTCACCCGCCTGCCTCTGGGGCAGAAATTTTAGGCCATGCAAGCTCTACCAACTGCATTATAATTTCATCCCTAGAAAAGAGTGACTCTTTGATAACTACACCACATATTGTCAGCACAGCACCACCAGGAGTGAACACTGAGCACCAATCAAAGAGGAAGCCTTAAGAAGAGCCACAGTATCCCCAAACCCGCACATCCTGCAGAAACAGTTAAGTCTATTTATTGACATCTAAATGAGTTCAGCCACATATTTATCTGTTTTTATGTGGGATTAATTATATATTATCCCACTCATTATACACGTTGCTACTCATTGTTTGGGAACATGTTTGAATATAGCACCTTGGATTGGTTCTCCTGATGGTGTGTCGGTTTCTAATAAATACTCTGGGTTGCAGAAAAATGCTCTTTTTCATTTCTGGACTTCCCATAGAGCTTGCTACTTCTTAAGGGCTGAAGGCTTCAGCCTTGGAATTCCTTAACCTGTTTCTTCTCTTTTTGTTTGTGTGTGTGTGTGTGTGTGTGTGTGTGTGTGTGTGTGTATTATTTTTTAGATTGACATTTACTTCTAGACATACATCTCTTCATTCTCCTGGCTTTAGAACATGAGGCCTAATTCTAGATCAGGAGTCTCAAACTCAATTTAACTGGGGGCTGCAGGAGGCAAAGTCGGAGTGAGGCAGGGCCGCATAAGGGATTTCACAAAAAAAAAAAGTCCTCAAACGTCATTATTAACAGTTTTAATTATTTCTTCTGAACATGAATAGAACATTGAATGAAGATCATGAACAGTTCTTCTGAACATGGCATCTTTTGCCTATTCCTTGATGCCAGAGACTTGACAGTGCTTCTTCTCACAAATCTGAACCACATTTGGCTTTAGAGAGGAAGCAGTTGAGACCCTCAGTATGGCTTGAAGATGATCATCATTAAGTCTAGACCTGTACTTTGACTTATTGAAGTTCAATGTGGAGAATAACTTTTTACACAAATACGTGCTCCCCAAAAGGCACATGGTGCGCTTGAACATTCGGGAAAGCTCAGGGAAGCTGGGGGGCAATTCTCTCAAAAATTGCCCATGCATGTCTGCTTTCCCACTAGACTCCCTGAACTTGGCTTTGAGATCAGAGTTGCATTGCAGGTCAATGAACTCCATTTGAAGCACAGGAGGGGCATCTTGCACATCAAAGGAAAAGGGGTCCACAAAAATTTGGAAAGTGGCTCTGTGCTTTTTGAAGCCTGCAAATCTGTGATCAAATTCCTTCTCTAGATTAAAAATAGCATCAACATATTTCTCACCACTGAATGGTATGCCTGTATCCATAAGTTCCTTGCATGCTGGGAAATGGCAAAGGTTTGTTTGAGAGAGCTGGGATTTCCATAACACAAGTTTTGTGGAGAATACTTTCAGGTTGTCATTGGCAGCACTGATAAGCTGCCATGGGCCTTAGCACTGATAAGCTGCCCTGGGCCTTGTAACATCTTGTTTAGTACATTCAGCTTATGTGTGATGTCAACTAGAAAAGCTAAGTCCATGAGCCATTTGTGATCATTCAACTCAGAAACAGCATTCCCATCCTTCTCCATGACGGCTTTCACTTCTTCTCTCAACTCAAAATATCTTTTCAGGACATTTCCCCTGCTGAGGCAATGTACTTCAGTGAAATAGAGCACATCTCCATATTCTGACTCCCTTTCCTCTAAAAAACCACGGAATCTCCTGTGCTTTATAAAAGCCCCTGGATCTGATTTGGTTGATGCATTTCACAACAACAGACATCACATTGTCACACGGCAGGCATTTACTGCAAAGGGCCTGCTCATGGATAATGTAGTGAAGAGCAATGGCCTTCTCTACACCCTCCTCTTCAAATTTTTTTAAACAAGTGCCACCAGTCCATATTTTCTCCCTGTCATCAATGGCACTCCATCGGTTATTATTCCAACATACTTCTTCCATGCAAACCTGCATTCTCAATGGCAATCCACAGATGCTGAAATATCTCATTAGCGGTGGTGTGGCCATGAATTGGAATTATTATGAGCAGCTCCTCTGTCAATTCAAAATTGCAATCAACACCACGGACATAAATTGTGAGCTGCACAGTGTTTGTTATATCTGTGCCCTAATCAAGAGCAACTGAGTATGCATCAAAACATTTAGCTTTCTGACACAGTTGATGATAAATATCACTTGACATGTCAGAAATGCGCTCTGTCACAGTGTTGGCAGAAAGGCTGATTTTGCTAAACTGACCTTTCTTTTCCAGACAGATACTACTTGCAGCCTGTAACATGCATTTTTTAACAAACTTTCCTTCTGTGAATGGTTTCCCTGCCTTAGCAATCATCTCACTAACCATGTAACTAGCTTCAACTGATGCAACATTCTCTTTGGTTGCTTTCTTGAAGAAATCTTGTTGCCTCATTAGACATGCTTTAAGAATGGAAACCCACTTGGCTCTCTCATTTCCTTGATATTTTGCACATTCCTCAGCATGTTTAGTTGAATAATGGCGTTTCAAGTTGTATTTCTTGTGCACTGCAACTTTCTCTGAGCAAATAAGATGTGGGGATGCCCCTGTGCTCAACAAAAAATACTGCATCTCCCACTTTTCCTGAAATTGTCTGTGCTAATCATCAATCTTTCTCTTCACTGCAGGCTTTGATGAAATAATGATGAAGTTATCACAAATCTAATTTTGTAATAAACTTCTCTCCCTTCTCTCCCTTAGGCCTCTGATAATGCAAGGGACACGGGCAGGAGCAGCGGAAATGTTATTCGCTTACCAAATGTTCACAATAAAAAATCGCATTGGTAAGAAAAAAAATCGCAAAAAATCTCATTAAACATTTGTATACCCCGAACAGAACTATTTGGGATATTCAAATGTTTAATGTGATTTTTTTCTTACTAATGCAATTTTTATTGCGATTATTTGGTAAGCGAATAATCACGAATACTGCGATATTTGAAGGCTGGCAACGGGCCACAAAATGTTGTACGCAGGGCTGCGAGTTTGAGATCCCTGCTCTAGATTCTTATGATTTATATTGATTTACATAATTCTTCCATTCCTCTTTCTATTGCAATACCAATACATCATTTTAATTTTCACATGGAATATACATTGTTTTCATATATAACTTTTTATTCATCAGTCTTCTATTGCTTGTTTTATTTCTATACATTGGGTATTATAAAAATTTCTATACATAGACATTAATAAATACTTTGTGATAGTGTTTTTGTAACATTTTTATAAATAACATTGTAAAATTTAGAATCATATAATAATTTATTTTCAATATTTGATTTTTTCCCATGGACTCTGAACCAATATAAGCTAAACAACTTAAATGTCTGTAGTAGTAAGTTGATTTTTAAAATGCTGAATATATATATATATATACATATCCAATTAGATATTTCAACAATAAAATGAACAGTACTACCTATAAACTAACATAGAGGAAATGAGTGATAGAACCTATATAATATGTCACTAAACATTGTTATATGTGGAGCTATATTTACAATAGTCATTGCTTGCTCAGAATTATTCCAGGTCAATTACATGTGGAAAACAGATGAAAAAGCTGTCAAATGAAATACCTTCTGTTCATAAACTATGTAATTTTCTTTATCTCTTGATACCTTAATTATCAATATTTTACCTCATTTTATCACAGAAATAAAAAATAAGTTATGCTCTGCCATCTATTATACACACCATTACAAACTTATGATTGACCATAATCTTTGAATCTTTAGTCTTTTCACATGTTTTGGATGACTCCCTTGTTTAAGAGTGGAGTGTTTTTCCAGAAGATGCTATATACCACGCGGCCTTCAACATAGAACCTGTACAGAAATAGGATCTATAACTACAGAAACCCGACAGCAACAACTATGATGGTGAAGAACTGATACTAGGACCACAGAGAATGTCAACCTAGTGGGCCTGGAGCCTGAAGTTGGTCTTATACCAAAATACTTCAGGGGTAAGGTCTCCTTGTTTATAGGCCAAAGGTTTCTCCTTCCAATTTCTCCCATATTTTGCTGTGCCTATGCAAACAACAACAACAACACACACACACATCTTTCTTTTTTAGTGCACATACTATCTTAAAAAAAGTGTACTAAACTTCTGCTATTGTATTAATAACTTTATCGGTGATATAATAATTGTCATGATTAAATTGCTAAATAACTCTCCTTTCTCCAATTCTCTCCATTTTATTTTTAGATACCCTATTGTCTTTTTATATTTGATAACTTTGCTTCCTGTCATCCTGAAACAAACATATCATAATCACTTATGTCAACTATGATACATTTTCTTTAAATAATTTATTTAAAAGCAAAACAAAAGAAAGTGCTATGTTTTAAATCTTTCTACATATATAAAATAAAATAGGAGCTGGTGATTTTTAATCAATCATTATTACATAAAAGACCTATATTTTCATGGTACTAATTTAAAACATTTGACTAGTGTGTATTCTTTAGGTTTTATAATATTAAAATTTTCTTTATTATGAATTTTTAGAATAATCAAAGTTTTATATTTATTAAATATAACTATATATAGGACCCTTTCATTTAAATAGCTTTTTTCAATGATCATCATAGAACACTTGGTCCTGTGTATAAACTGAGATGACTAAAAAGGAGGAAGGGTGATGGTAGGAAGTGATGAGGTAGACTAGAAATAATACTATGTCATTGGTGGAGTGTCTTGCTTACTTTGGAATAAGACTTACATGGTGTGATAACTATATACATCAAGATCATAAACATTAATACTATTATTAACATGTTATATAAACTTTATTAATAAGAATAATATTTTTAAAAATAAAAATATAAAGCTAAAATAGAAGTCTGAGTGATAGTATAATGGGCTAACCAGGGTTTAATACCAGGCATTTCAATCATTCATGAGGGCACTGCCAGAAATAATTTCTAAGTGCAGAGCCAGGAGTAACATCTGAAGATTGCCGATGTTGCCCCAAAATACAGACTAATAAAAAATAAAGTACAAATCATGGAACCTTATTATTATTTCTAGAGTGATATTAGACAATGGAAACAAAGAGAAAACGAAAAATAACCAAATATTAAGTTTACAATAGAAATATAAATACAAATATTAAATATATAGACAATTATTTACATATAAATAAATAGTTAAATTGTAATATGGTTATTGTTACTAAATCGGTAAAATAAAGATAAATGTTATCAGAGTCAATTGAAAAGCATTTACAAGAATTATTGACGATCTCAATTGAAACATGAAAATCATTATCTTTACACATAATGAAAATACCTCATTTCTTACATAACCAGAAAAAAAATCTATTCAAGAAAATTTCATTAAGTATGCTATAAGGAATTTTAGACAATAGTCTTTAAAGATACTAGAATCTTATAGTCATTTTTTACCTTTAAGTAAAACATTAAAATCACATGATACACAAGGCTTAGAAAGACACATCTGAGTAAATTAAAGTCATCTGTTTTACTGAATCTATACTCCACATGTGCAAAGAAATAATTAACAATTAAATAAATTACATCAATGCATTTTATATATGTTAAATATATATATACATCAGATAGAGTTATTTTTAAAAATAATGTATTAAAGTGAAAGAATAAAGAATTGTTATTTATAGAATTAAATGCAAAGTTCAAAAAATAATATTTATCTTTCTATTGAAAATATGTGTATTAACATAAGTCTTTTTGGTGATCATATAAAGGTATAAGTTCACTTGTGTTGAATAATAAGCATGACCTGATGGTGGTCTTATTTGTTTTATTTATTTATTTATTTATTTATTTATTTATTTATTTATTTATTTATTTATTTATGTATTTATGTATTTTGTTTTGTTTTTTTAGGTCGCACTCAGCAGCATTCATGTTGTTACTGTCTCTGCCCTCAGAAATTACTCCTAGCAGGCTCAAGGGACCATATGGGATGCAGTAATCAAACCCAGGTCCACACAATGCAAAATAAACTACCTATCCCATGTGCTATCACTGTGACCCCAGAGAGGGTAGTCTTTCAAAAAAATTAGAACTTAAATAATATTTTAGGAATGACATGTATAATATAAGGAATAAATTTCAGTTATGTGTGATGAGGGGCTACAGAGAGGAATACACACCATTTAATCATTCTTTATCAATTAAAATATATGTTTCAATAATATATATATTTCAAAAAATAAAGTGTTCATGGACTCAAGATGACTTTCTAAATAATGTAAGATAATTTGCTAACATTCATGATTTTGTTATGCTAACAAATGCAAAAATATCCTGAAATCTTAATATTTGAGTCATAGAGCTAGTAAGGGAGGTATGAAGTTTACCTTGCCTGCTGTGGACCTCAGAATCCCTGGCAATATACAGTGCTCAGAATATCATTATGTGTCACTCCTGAACAAAAATAAACATTTGACCCTGATAACTGTTGGATGTTGTTCAGACGGTTTCCCCAAATTTTAAGTAAATCATTAACAATATTTTAAATATGCTTGCATATTAACTGGATTTTAAAGCTAGGTACAATTTATTTTATTATTTTTTATTTAACCCACTTTATTACATACATAATTGTGTTTGGGTTTCAGTCATGTAAAGAACACCACCTATCACCAGTGCAACATTCCCATCACCAATGTCCCAAATCTCCCTCCTCCCCACCCAACCCCCACCTGTACTCTAGACAGGCTTTTTATTTCCCTCATACATTCTCATTATTAGGCTAATTCAAAACGTAGTTATTTTTCTAACTAAACTCATCCCTGTTTGCGGTGAGCTTCATGAGGTGAGCTGTAATTTCCAGCTCTTTACTCTTTTGTGTCTGAAAGTTATTATTGCAAGAATGTCTTTCATTTTTCTTAAAACCCATAGATGAGTGAGACCATTCTGCGTCTTTCTCTCTCTCTCTCTGACTTATTTCACTCAGCATCATGGATTCCACGTACATCACAATTTTAAAATGTATATTCACCTATTGTATAACATGCTAATTTACATAAAATCTAAAATTAGCTTCTAATATATTCAGTTTCAAAAATATTATTTGGTCTCATTATTACTGAGTCTAAATTGCTGCGTACCAGTGTTTTCAATCACTATACATATAAATTAAATAAGTAAATATCTAAAAGCAAAGCTAGTATAGACTATAAGTTTCAACAAAATGCACTGGATATTACAAAAGTCAAGTCTATTATTTTAAAGTAGTGAAAATATACCTTTTTATTACATCTTTTAGGGCTTGCTTAACTTGCTTATTTCTTAGAGTATAAATGAAAGGATTTAAAACAGGTGCTACTGAAGTCATGAGTACTGCAACCCCTTTGTTTAAGTCAACTCCATCCTCTGCAGAAGGTTTAATATACATAAAAATACAGCTGCCATAAGATATAGAGACAACAATCATATGAGATGAACAGGTAGAAAAAGCTTTCTTTTGCTGCTGTGCAGAAGGAATCTTCAGAATTGTTCTTATGATATTTATATAAGAAGTCATTATGAGTGACAAAGTAAACAGGAGCGTGAAAATAGCTAAAATAAAACTTAAAATTTCTATGACCCTTGTATCTGTGCAGGACAGTTTTAGAATAGGAAAATAGTCACAGAAAAAGTGATCAATAGCATTGCCATGGCAAAAATCCAACCCCAAAATCATGATAAGTCCAGGAGAGATTGTTAATAAACCAGCTAGCCAAGATGCAACAACCAGTTTGGTACACAGTCTTTTGTTTATAATGGCTGTGTAATGTAGGGGCTTGCAAATGGCTACATAACGGTCAAAGGACATAGCTGCCAACAAGAAAAACTCTGATTCACCAAACAATATGACAAAGAATAATTGTGTCATGCAAGAATTATAAGAAATTGTTTTATCCATAGACACTATATTGTACAGAAACCTAGGGATACAGACAGTGGTCAGTGATATTTCTAGTATGGAAAAATTCTGAAGAAAGTAATACATGGGTGTCTTGAGGTGGGAATCCAGTGAAGTAAGTATGATAATAATCAGGTTTCCAGTGATACTCAATATGTATGCTATAAGAAGAAAAATAAATATTACAATTTGCAAATCTGGGTCATCTGTCAATCCTAGAAGAATAAATGTTGTCACCATAGTATGGTTTGCCATGATGAAATTCTGTTTAGTGCAGTTGGATCTGAGGGGGGAAAATAAATAGTAAGCCCCATTTTAAAGACAGTTTCACAAGAGCTCAAGCTTAGAAGTACTATGAAAACCACATAATTCATTAAAATATGTATATTTTAAACATATGATTTAATCATTATATATAGGTATACCTGAGGTTTAATCCTGTGCTTATTACCACTTTTATATATATTCCCCAATTAGCTTTTATATTTTCTTACATTACAAATGAATAAATATTATTGGTTACTATTACAGTATTGGGAAATTTCTCTGTTTTATATTTTGTCTAAGTTACTGAATCTTGCTGGACTTATAGTAAATATTTTCATAAATTAGTTTAATTAGCCTTCCTATTATCTTAATCAACTTATGACCAGTCACTAGCAAGCAATACCTTTCTGTAACCTTTACCTAGTACAGAACTAATCAGGAAAAATTACTAATATTCAAATTTTAATGTTAGTGGTTAGGTTTCTCGGTACTGCAATTAGATCTTTGAATATAAGCATGTTTAATTTCTATAATATTTGAAGTAATATGGCTTCAACTGTGTTAACATATTATTTTGGTGTTCAAGTTACTGCTTCTCCACCGTCAATATATTTTTGACTGTGAGAAAAAATGTACTCTGAAATCTTGTATACCATTGTGTTCAATTTTTAAAAATATAAAAATAAAATAAATAAAATTATTTAAAAAGTACTACTATTAAAAATCTACTACTAATATGCCACCACTATTTTAAATGTCACTCCTAGTCCAACTATTCATTGTCCCACCATATACCTTTCTAAATATATTGTTAAACTCTGTTTTTTACTCAAAGTTAATAGCTAAGTTATCAATTAATATTGTTCATACCCTTTATAAACTGCAAGTGTGTGTGATATAACATGATATCATGTCCTTTTTCTAATTTTCCTTACAATGCTTTTACCATATTGTTATAAAATATGAGATTTTTTATTCTCAAATTTAGTATCTTAACAGTAAATTAAAAGTCATGTAGTGGCTGGTCTGATGGCAGTGGTTTATCAGAACTTATTAACGTTAATATCACAAATGTTGGTATATAACCCCCCCTCCACCATTGCTCAATTTGACTGGCTTAAAAAATGTCATGTAGAATTGAAATAAATTATTTATTCCATTTAAATTTTGTAGCCATATCTAATAGTGCTCTGTGTTTACTTCTACCAGTAAGGTCATGGATAATTGACTCTTGGAGCACTGAAAATCTATTTGCAGTGCTAGAGTTTAGACTAGGGTCAATTGCATGTGAGTCAAGTTAACTTACCCTATTGGACTTTCTTGGTGCCCCCACCCCAATTCACTAAAATCTGTGATAAATAAAAATATTTATTAAATATTTATAAAATTAAAATATTTATAAATGTAAGGAATAGTTCACTAAATCATTTGCAAAGTACAACTCACTGTGAACCTATTAAATTTTTAATAAAGCTCTTGAGTATAGATTCTCATGGTATTCTAATAGAGGGATTCAAAAATATCAAGTATAGGCACTGAACCTTTATATCTATAGTTTTACAAACATGTTTGGAGTTGTTAATTTAATTATTTTAATCAGAAGATACACATAGAATGAAATAGGTTTATATAACTATAGCCTTCTACATAAAACAACAAAATATCAAAAATACTTACTTTATATGAATTCCAAAAAATGTTTTGTTTGGTGATGCATTGGCTTTTTTATTTCATTCCATTACCAAATAGAGAGTTTCAAACTAATTTCCAAGAAAAACATATCTTTATAAGCCATATATTTTTAGTTACCTCACTTATAAAAGAGACTGTGTCCACATATAAACAATAATAATGCATGAATGTTATCATTTTTGTTTTTGCTGTTGTTATTGATGATAATGTTTTCTTTGTTTTGTGAATAAACCTGGCAATGTTTAGAGCTTACTCCTGTCTATTTACTTAGAGATCTCTCCGGCAGGCTCAGGAGACTGGCCACATGGGGTGCCAAGGATCGAATTGAGGTCTCTACGCAAGTTATATGCCCGACCCACTCTTCTAAAGATCCAGCTATAAAAGCGCTAGCATTTATATACTTTAACTTTTGTCTCACTACTCGGCAAGTGTGAGGGTTTCAAATTTTTTCTTGATAGCTCTACAAAATAAAATGATTAATATTAAAATTCAATCAACTGAAAATATGAATTTCTCAATATTTATTTAGAATCTAAATGCTAGTTGTTTTATCTTCTAAATTGTAAAAAGAATTCTTATCTCTCACTAGACTTTCACGCTTTCTCCAGAAAAATGATTTTCCATGGTGACCATGTCTCCGCAGAGCCATAGATGCATAGCTTTCTTTAATAAAACTCAGCACTGGCAGAGGGCTCTTGGGATTTCTGAAAAAAATAATTGACTAATTTCCATTACTATAAAAGCAAAATAACAAAGATATTAAAAGTCTAGTTATATTGTCCCTAGGGACTCTAAAATGTTGGCATAAAAATAAAATGTTATTCATGTGATGAGAATTAAAGACCTTAAAATTTTATGTTTTTAAAATGTCAGATTTTTTTATATCACTGACTCTGGTGAGGCATGCCAAGCAGTGTCCATAGCTTACTGCTAGCTCTATGATCATAGATCACTCATCAAGGATAAATTTCTTACATGCTGTACTATCTCGCCAATTCTAGAATATTTGAGTATGATTTGACTCAAAAAAAATAGATGCTTTTTTGATTCTTTAATAGAAATAAATCTTTATAAATATTACCATTTTTCTAGTGACATAGCAGAATTCTCTGAATTATTACCAATTTACATATGCATATATTTAGATCCAACATGATTTTTCTCATAGAAAAAGCTTTTGCACAAGCTTCTAGTCTACCAACCTTAGTATAAATATGAATATCATAATAATAAATGCTAGTACATCTAGTATACATCAATCTAATGGACAGGAACATAATGGATTTTTGGATGGTAACATAATAGAAATCAAAATAAACACTTTAGAAAAAATACATCTTTATTTTTATCAATGTGCCTTAAATCACAAAAATTTATATAGAACTTTCATTAACAAAAAATTATTTAAATTGCATTAAAAACAAAATAAAATGTGACATTTTTGTTCTACATATACAGAAAGCTATAATCATAATATTAATCAGAGTGAAATACAGTTAAGTGGCAATAGATACTAGAGATTTTTTTTGGTGGGGGGTCACACCCGGCGGTGCTCAGGGGTTACTCTTGGATGTTTGCTCAGAAATAGTTCCTGGCAGGCATGGGGGACCATATGGGACACCGGGATTTGAACCAACCACCTTTGGTCCCGGATCGGCTGCTTGCAAGGCAAACGCCACTGTGCTATCTCTCCAGGCCCACTAGAGATATTTTTTAACAAAAATAATGTAAGTAAATAAGTGTGGAAAATACATACATTATATGTATTATCTTGTTTTTTAATAATATCTTTATATAAACACTGTGATTACAAACATTATTGTAGTTGGGTTTCAGTCATAACAAGAACATTCCCCCCTTCACCAGTGCAATATTCCTACCAACAATGTCCCCGTCTCTTTCCTCCCCCTTCCATCTTCCTGTATTTGAGACAGGCATTTTACTTCTCTCACTCAGTAATACAGTCATGCTAGTTGTTAGTGTAGTTGTTTTTCTTAACTGCACTCACCACTCTTGAGGTGAGTTTCATTTCATGAGTCGGACCTTCAAGCTCTCATGTCTGGGCATTATTACAATAGTGTCCTTTATTTTTCTTAAAGCCCATAGATATATAAGACTATTCTGTATTTGTCTCTCTTATGATAGCTTATTTCACTCAGCATAAGAGTTTCCATGTACATCCATGAATAGGAAAATTTCATGCCTTCATCTCTCCTGATAGCTGCATAATAATCCATTCTGTGTATGTACACAGTTTCTTTAGCCATTCCTCTTCTGAAGGACATCTTGGTTGTTTCCAGAGTCTGGCTATTGTAAATAGCACTGCAATTAATATAGGTGTGAGAAAGGGACTTTGGGTTCCTTTTGTGGCAATAAAATTCATTTTATTTGTTTTCAAGTTCACCGGGGTTCAATTTTATTTTATTTTAATATAAAATATTCAATAACAATGATTACAAGCATGATTAAAATTGGTTTTCAGTCATAAACAACACACCCTTTCACTAGTACATTACCACCACTAATGCCCCCCTCCCTCCCAACACATGCCTGTATTCAAGAAAGGTATTCTGTTGTGTTACTGATCCTACCCTAATCACTTATTGTACCCTACCCTAGGGTGGGACCTGGTGATAGTAAATTGGATTATTCCTTACTTGGTATTCTGCTCCCACAATAGGGTGGTACCTGCTTTTTGTCAATAAAAGCAATGGTCTGAGGAAGGCTGGGGCTCAATCTTCAGTCTTCTTCCACTGAGCTGCACTCCATCTTAGGAGCAGAAAGCTTTTGTGGTTTGAATTCCTTGCTTGAGCATTGGATTTCCTAAACCCATTCTTGTACCTTTTCACTGTGTGAATTATTTTCTGTGGATCTCTACAACTGGAACTGTTCAACCTGACCTAATCAGACAGGGAAATGGGAACTGCCTTTTCTGTCTGGGAGCTCAATGGGAATCAAAACTTAACCAATCTCCTAGAGAACATGACACATCCTCTGGTGCCTCGAACATGGATTTGAACCGTGGACCCGAGAAGACAGCATGGTGAGATTTCTGTTCTGGTGTTAGATTTTGGCTCTTTTCAGCTGGAGAGAGCTCAATACTTCAGGCCACATGGCATCCTTTCTAAACATGGCGGAGTCCCTTTCTGGGGGAAGAAGAGCAGGTGAAGGAAGGAAGATGAAAGCCTGGATCACTCCCATCTGAAGTTCAGGACTGAGATTTTTCTGCAGAAAGTCCTTTTCCCAAGGACCTCGGCCTCCTCAGAAATTGATGAAGAGCCCTGATTGGGAAAGGAGGAGAAAAAAGACTTTCTTGAGGGCGGACTGATTTCTGTATTATGACCTTCAGTCTGGATTTGAATTTCATCTTTGGAAATTTCAGATTTTGGACTAATTCAGGAAAACAGTATTCTGCCCAAAATGCAGTAAAGGGCTTCACTGGCACGAGACTGCTGGTCCAAAAACCACTTTGATAACAACCTGAGGAAAGGTTTGAATATAAAGCACAGGAGGAAAAGTAACTTTCCATTGTGGGAAGCCAGTGCATTTCAAAAGGACTCCTTTTAATTTCACTTCCCCAGGGGTACAGTTACACAATGCAAGAAAACACGAGGTTAACAGTTATCAGGGCCTGCCTCTGCCCCCATCAAAATCAGGGGCAAAACCCCTCGATCATAATGTTCTGAGTCCCAGCGCAAGGAAATTCTGCACTGTAAATTATTTGAATCCCGCAATCACAGGGATCTGCGATCTGGACATAAAATGTCCAGAAGACATTACTATCAATACAAGACAATGTCCTTATATGTTGGAAACAGCTATTATGGGCCCAACACCTCCAAATACAGTCGATATGATTTTTGGCAGGAGCTGGCTCAGTATCAAGGGAATTTCAGTCGTTAATAGTCATTGATTCAGACTCTATGAGGGAAATAATTGTGAGTATTAGTATACCAGTTACTTGGACCTTTAAGAAAGGTGAAGGATTAGCTCAGCTCATGATAGTTCCATATGTCAAGATAGGTAAATCAGATAAGAAAAAAATTGGGGGCCCGGAGAGATAGCACAGTGGCATTTGCCTTGCAAGCAGCCGATCCAGGACCAAAGGTGGTTGGTTCGAATCCTGGTGTCCCATATGTTCCCCTGTGCCTGCCAGGAGCTATTTCTGAGCAGTCAGGAGTAACCCCTAAGCACTGCCGGGTGTGCCCAAAAACCAAAAACCAAAAAAAAAACAAAAAAAAACAAACCAAAAAAACCCCCCCCGGAAGTTTTAGAAGCAATAATCCGGGTGCCATCCATAACCCACTTGTGGCTTTGGTTAAGAAAATGGGGGACTGAAAAAAAAAAAACAACTGGGGGCGGGAAGAAAAAAAGAAAATGGGGGATGAATGTCAATGTTAAAACTTCAATTGCAAGAGCAGACTTTTGAAGATTTTTGGATTCTGGGGTGGAGGTTACTGTAATCTCTAAAAAAGAATGGCCAGAAAACTGGCCTCTCCAGGAAATCCCGTGTTCTCTGGAGGGAGTGGGAGGTTTAAGATTCTGTTTGCTGAGTACAAAGACTATGGTGTGCAAAGGCCCAGAAAACCAAAGAGCTATAATTAGAACTCATGTAGGCCCATCATCATCATCCTTGTGGGGTCGTGACCTACAGAAGCAGTGGAAAGCAGAATTTTCTATCCCACTAGCTGCAGAAGAACCTGAACCATCCTCTGATTCTAAAACTCAAAACTAGGGGCCACTGCAATTAAAAATACAGCACCAATAAAAGTAAATTGGAAGTCTGATGACCCAAAATGGACAGGTCAGTGGCCCCTTAAAGCTGATAAGTTAATGGTGCTGAATTAGTGGATGAACAGTTGAAATTGGGATATATTGAAACATCTTTTTCACAGTGGAATTAGCCCATATTTATTATACAGAAAAATATCTGAGAAATGGAGACTTTTGATGGATCTTAGAGCTGTGAATTTATCCATGATCCCTGTGGGAAAGCTGCAGACTGGTCTACCTTCACTTGTAGCTATTCCAAAGGACTGGCCATTAATAATAATCAATCTAAAAGACTGCTTTTTATTATATTTCTATACATCCAGATGATAGAAAACGTTTTGCATTTTCAGTTACTTCTCTCAATAATACTCAACCCTATCGACGTTTTCAGTGGAAAAAGACCAAAGAATGAGCCTCAGCCTTCCTTGGACCCTTGCTTTTATTGACAAGAATCAGGTACCACCCTAGGGTGGGAGCAGAATACCAAATAAGGAATAATCCAATACACTATCACCAGGTCACACCCTAGGGTGTGATACAATAATTGATTAGGGTATGATCAGTAACACAACAGCATTCTACTTCTCTCACTCATTGACATTGTCATAATAGTTGTTAGTGTAGTTATTTCCCTAACTGCACTCACCACTCTTTGTGGTGAGCTTCATATTGTGAGCCTGTCTTCCAGACCTCATCTATAATGTCTCTGGGCATTATTGAAATAATGTCCTTAATTTTTCTTAAAACCCACTGATGAGTGAGACTATTCTGTGTCTCTCTCTCTCCCATTCATATGTTGAAGACCATTTTATTGTTTCCAGAATCTGGAATTGTAAATAGCACTGCAATGAATATAGGTGTGAGGAAGAGATATTTGAGTTATATTTTTGTGTTCTTAGGGTATATCCCTAGGAGTGGTACAGCTGGGTCAAATGAAAACTCAATTTCTAGTGTTTTGAAGAATCTATATATTGTTTTCCATAAAGACTGTACTCTACAGCTTTTCCACCAGCAGTTAACAAGAGTTCCTTTCTATCCATATCCCTGCAAGCACTGATTGTTCCTGTTCTTTGTGATGTGTGCCAGTCTTTGTGGTGTGAAATGGTACCTCATCATTGTTTTGATTTGCATCTTCTGAGGATTAGTGATGTGGAACATTTTTACATGTGTCTTTTGGCCATTTTTTATGAATTAGATTAGTTTTTCTTTTTTTTAATTTTTATTTTGATCATAGTGGCTTACATATCTTTCACATTAGAATTTAGGTACATATTGACATTGCATCAGGGGAATACCCACCACCAAATTTGTCCTCCCCCTTCCCAATTCTCTTTCTGCAACCCATTTCCCCCGCCATCGCCCCCCAGGCTGCTAGAGTAGGAGGTCCCCTCTTTGTCTAGCTTACTATCAGTGATCATACATCTGTTTGGTCCTGGTGCCCTCCTTTGTTTCTCCTCTATTTGAGAGGCTAACATAGATAAATCGAGTTATGTGGTTTTGTTTGAGGGAAAGAAAGCCAATAGAATGAGGTAAAGATTGAACAAAAAAATTAAAAATTAATTAATTAATTAATAAAAATATGCTGAAAATCGGCTGAGTCCTTCTAATGGCTACCAGCCTCAGTTTGAGAGAGGACATGAAAAGGGTAATTGAAACACCATAACAATACAAAAATAAATGTCAAATTAAATATCCAGTGAGCCCTAGAGCAATAAAGAGAAGCACAACACAATAGTCTCGGTTCTGAATTCAAATCATGCAGGAATGCAAAAAGAAAGATAAAGATAAGATAAAATAATATAAAATAAAAAAGGAGACTTCAACTTCAATATCTATACCAAAATAAAGACGTCAAAAACTATCAATATATATATGGGAAAATGATTATTTTGTTCTTTTTTATACTTATTTACAACACAGGGACATCTCCCACCCTGAATATATGTCATGAGGAACCAACCTAGACTCCAGGGAAATAGGCACCGACTGCCCAGCCTTGACTCCTGGATCCCAGATATAGAAACGACAGAGTTCTCCACAACAGCTCCAGGAACCAAGTCCCCTCCAGGGCACTCATAATACTGCTCTGTCGCCAATGTAAGCCAGTTCTAATTTGATAACCCGACAACGAGGAAATGGGAACAACTAGATCTAAGAGCAAGTTATCCTTCCTCACCAGCCAACGATAAGACAAAATCAGAAGACATGTCACCCTTTGATCTGTGCAAAAACCAAGATTGCTATATACAGATGACTGGTTGTTACAACCAGGACTAGACAGTACGCATCCCGGGACCAACAACAACAACAACAACAACAACAACAACAAAAAGCTCTAACCTAGCTTTTGGTCTACAATCTGTTCAACAAACAAGATCTCCAATTCCAGAGGTCTGACTGAGACAACCGCAAGTGAACGGGTCTCCCAGAAACATAACGAAAGACTCTGTCCCAGGCTCCATCCTAGGAGCAACATAATGACCAAGAACACCAACTACACAAGATGAATTAAAATGACACTGAAGAAGCAGAACTGCTAGAACCACAAAGAAAGCCTTCATCATAAGCTCCATTCCTTGAGCTGCACAGTCACCAAGATCTCTAGATACAGAGTACTGATTTTACCATTCATGACAAAGCAAAAGACTTCCATACACTACAAAAGCACTGAGGGGAGAGTAAATGATCATGCAAGGAGTCTATAGTTAATCCCATGACAGTATACTTCAGGGATGGAGAAACCCCGTATTTCCTAGGCCAAGGGAATTCCCTCTACAATATCCCCAATAATTACTGTGCCTATGCAGGGGGAAAAAAGAAAAAAAAAAAGATTAGTTTTTCTTATTAAGTTCTGTCAGTAACTTGTGAGGTGCAAAAGGCTCTTTGCTTAATATATTCCCATCTCTTTATTTCTGCTTCTACCTGTTTGGAGAGTGCACTTTCCTCTTTGAAAATGCCTTTAGTTTCAATGTCATAGAGTGTTTTACCTACGTGTTGTTCTATATACCTTACGGTTACAGGCCGATATCAAGGTTTTAATTCATTTGGACTTGATCTTTTTGCATTTGTGTTATGTGGGGGCTTGAGTTTGCTATTTTGCAAGTGGCTAACCAGTTGTGTTAACACCACTTGTTGAAGAGGCTTTCTTTATTCCATTTTGTATTTCTTGCCCCTTTATCAAAGATTCATTGATTGAATGTCTGGGGAGCATTATCTAAATTCTCAAGTCTACTCCACTGATCTGAGGATCTGTCTTTATTTTCATAAATAACTAATTAATACTATATTAATAACTATTGCTTTGTAATGCACTTTAAAATTGGGGAGAGTATTGCCTTTCATATTCCTTTTCAGAAGGATTGATTTAGCTATTCTTGGGTATTTATTATTCCAAATAAATTTCAGGAGTGTCTAGTCAACATCTTTAAAGAAAGTCATGGGTATCTAGAGAGATTGTACTAAATCTGTATAAAGCTTTGGGTGGGATTATTGCCATTTTAATGATATTAATCCTGCCTACTTAAAAGCAGGGTTTGTGTCTATATTTCCTTGTGTCCCCTCAAATTTTTGAAGCAGGTTTTTGTAGTTTTCTTTGTATAGATCCTTCACCTCTTTAGTTAAGTTGACTACAAATATTTGAGTTTGAGTGGCAATAATGTAACTTGTATTTTTAATATACATTTCTTATCTATCATTATAGGTCTATGCAAAGGCCTTTGCATTTTGCATGTTAATTTTTAGCCTACCATTTTTCTATATTAATCTATTGTTTCTAGAAGCTTTTTGGCAGAGTCTCTAGGGTTTTCTAAATCTAGTATCATGTCATTTATAAACAGTGAGAGCTTGACTTCTTTCTTTCCTATCTGGATGCCCTTGATATCTTTTTCTTGCTTACTCGTTAGGGCAAGTACTTCCAGTACTATGTTAAATAGGAGTGGTGAGAGGGGGCACCATTTCTTGTATCAGATTATAGAGGAAAGGCTTCTTGTTTATATTCATTGAGAATAATATTTGCCATTGGCTTGTGGTAAACAGCCTTGACTCTATTGACAAAACTTCCTTTCATTCCCATCTTGATGAGAGTTTTTTTTTATCAAGAATGGTGTTGGACCATTATCAAGAATGGTGTTGGAAAGCATTAATAAATGCTATGATTTCATTTTTATTGATATGATATATTATGTTGATTGATTTACAGATATTAAACAAATCTTGCATTCTTGAATGAAACCTATTTGGTCATTGAGAATGATCTTGATGAGGCAGTGGATCCTATTTGCTAGAATTTTGTTGAGGATCTATGTTCATCTATGTTCATCAGGAACATTGGTCTGTAATTTTCTTTTTTTGGCAGCATCTCTATCTGGTTTTGGTATCAAGGTGATGTTAGCTACATAAAAATGTTTGAAAGTGTTCCTGTTTTTTTAATTTTATAAAAGAACATGAAAAGAATTGGTAGTAGTTCCTCTTAAACATTTTGAAGGCTACATTTGTGAATCCATCTGTGACTGGGCTTTTGTTTTAGGAAAGACTTTTTTTAATAGGTATGTTTTATGTGTCAGCATGTAGTTTATCCTGGAGAATGACCCATATACATTGAAGAAGAATGTGTATCCAGGTTTTTTGAGGGTGGATATATATATATATATACACACTAGTCTTCTTTCTTCCATTACTCTTTTCAGGGCTAGTATGTTTTCGTTGGGTTTCAGTCTGATTGACCTATCAAGTGTTGACAGGACCATGTTGAGGTCTCACACAATTATTGTGTTATTATTGATTTCTTATTTCAGATTTGTCAGTAATTGTATTAGATAATTTTCTGGTCTCTCATTGGGTGCATATACGTTTAACAGTCTGATTTCTTCCTATTGCACATATCCTTTGATTAGTACATAGTGTCCATCTTTGTCCCTTACCACTTTTCTGAGTATAAAGTTGGTGTCATCAGATATTAATATGGTCACCCCAGCTTTTTTGAGGGTGTTGTTTGCTTGGATGACTTTCCTCCAGCCTTTGATTTTGAGTCTATGTTTGTTCTGACTATTCAGATGTTTTCTTTTAGGCAGAAGGTTGGATTCATATTTTTGACCCATTTTGCCACTCTGTGTCTTTTAGTTGGTGAATTTAGTCCATTGACATTGAGGGGGATGAATGTCATAGGATTTAATGTCATTTTTGTAGATAAGTTTGCTGTGTTTGTTGGTCTCTCTTGTCTTAAAGTAGACCTTTCAGTTTTTTCCTTTAAGGCTGGACTTTCATCTGTGAAGTTTCTGAGCTGTTGTTTATCCATGAAGCTATGCATCTTTCCTTCAAACCTGAACATGATTTGGGCTGGGTGCAATATTCTCAGTGAGGTATCCATTTCATTCAGTCTTGTCACAATATCCCACCACTGTCTTCTGGCCTTGAGGTTTCTTTTGACATGTGTGCTGTAAGTCTTAGGGATCTTCCTTTGAATGTAATTTCCTTTTGTGATCTTGCTGCTTTCAGTATTCTATCTCTATCTGTGGGATTTGTCATTGTAATGAGGATGTGTCTTGGGGTGTTTTTCTTTGGGTCTCTTTTAGCTGGTACTCTTCGGGCATGCAGGATTTGATTGCATGTAGTCTTTAACTCTGGGAGTATCTCTTTGATTATATTTTTGACAGTTGATTCTTCCTGGAGATCCCCTACCTGGGCCTTTGGGACTCCAATGATTCTTACGTTGTTTTTGTTGAGTTTATCTAAGACTTCTATTTTCATTTGTTCACATTCCTTGAGTACTTTTTCCATTGCCTGATGATTTGTTTTAAGGTTCTTTTCCAATTTCTTCTGCTGTGTTGAGTTTTTCTGCAGTTCATCTTCCAGCACTCTAATTCTGTCCTCAGCTGCTGTTACCCTGCTGGGGAGGCCATCCACTGAGGTTTTCAGTTGAGTTTTTGCAGATCTGTTATTTCAGTTTGGAGTTTTCTGATTTTTCTCTTTGTGTTTTGTTCAGATAGATCTATGCTTTCTTTGAGTTCTGCAAACATTTTTTTAAATTTCTATTCTAAACTCCTTATCTGAGAGGTTAATCAGATATTTGAAATTCTTTTGGTCATCTGCGCTGTCATCTTCATTCTCTGTACATGGTGTTTGCCTGCTAAGTTTCCCCATTGTCACGCTTGTAGTGTGATTTTTTTCCTGCGTGTTGTGGTGGGGTTCATTGGTTAGAGAGAGTGCATGGCCGCGAAGCAAAGTGGAGTGCCAGGCTCTTTTGGAGAGAGCTATTTTTCTGGGCCCTTTTTGGCCCACTCCCAAGACCTTCAGGAGGCAGGACAGTGGAAAAACTCACAGGCAACACTTACGGTTTCTCACCTCAGTTTTTCTTTTAAGGCTGGTTTTGAGTATGTAACGTTTCTAAGCTGCTGTTTATACATGAAGCTTTGTATATTTCCTTCAAACCTAAAGTCTGGTTATGTGCTGTATTCTAGGTGAAGCATTCATTTCATTGAGTTTTGACACTATATCACACCACCGCCTTTTGGCCTTGAGGGTGTCTTGTGACAGAACTTCTGTAAATCTTAAGGATGCTTGTTTAAATGTAATTTCCCTTTTTGATCTTGCTGCTTTCAGTATTGTATCCCTCTCTGTGGGATTTGTCATTGTAACTAGGATGTGTCTTGGAAAGCTTTACTTTGGGTCTCTTTTAGCTGATACACCTCAGGCATGCAGGATTTGGTTGCATACCATCTTTAGCTCTGGAAAATTTCTCTGTAATGATGTTGTTGACTATTGATTCTTCCTAGGAATTTTCTTCCTGGGTCTCTGAGACTACAATGATTCTTATGTTGTTTCTGTTGAACTTGTCAAGGGCTTCTATTTTTATCTTTTCACATTCTTTAATTATTTTTTTGTTGATTATTTGCTTTAAGGTTCTTTTCCAATCTCTTCAGCTCTATGGCATTTCTCTGCATCTCTCATCTTTAGCTCACTGATTCTGTCCTCAGATGCTGTTACTCTGTTGGAGAGGCTTTCCATTGAGTTTTACATTTTATCTGAGTTTTTCATTCCTGTTATTTTAGTATAGAGTTTTCTGATTTTTTATCTTTGTGTTCTGTTCAGCTCGATCTATGTTTTCTTTGAGTTCTATGATTATGCTTCATATTTCTTCTATAAACCCCTTATCTGAAAGGATAACTAGGTGGTTAGTACCTGTTGCAGCAACAGAGATACCATCTTCAGTCTCTATGCATGTTACCTGTGTTCTTTTCCCACATGCTTGTAGTGTGGCTTTTACTGCATTTTGTGGTTGGGTTCATGGGTAAAAAGATGCATGCTGCCCCAAAGCAAAGTGAATCTTTCACACTTCTATGGCTCCTTCCTGCTTGGGCGTTTCCAGCTTACCACCATGTACACAGCTTCAGCAAAGGCATCTGGGTAGAGTTTATTCTCAGCACCCACAGCAATGATCTGCTGCAGTTCCTTAGAATGGTGATGACAAGCAGGTTCCTCCCTGCTTGGACATTTCTGGCTTACCTTCACTTACACAGATTCAGCAAAGTCTTCAAGGCAGGGGTTGGTCTCAGCAATGACAAAGGTGATCTGCACATTGTCTTGGAATGGGTTTTGATGGCAGCTATGTATTATGTTTGATTTTATACTAAGACAAATCCATACTCTGGGATATATTAGTCACTCTCCAGAAAGCATAGAATTCCATACAATGCTAGAAATCATACCTGGTGTTCTTGTATGGACAGCACGTGCTCCAATGCTTTGTGCCATCTCTTTGTCCTTGTAAGATTTATTTTATTTGTTAAGTATGCTCTTGCACATAACTAAAATTAAAATGCAAAAGTAAGGTCCAGAGTGGTGACACAAGCAGTAAGGCATCTGCCTTGCACTCGCTAGCCTAGGGCGGGCCGTGGTTAGATCCCCCAGCGTCCCATATGATCCTCCATTCTAGGACTGGTTTCTGAGTGCATAGCCAGGAGTAACCCCTCAGCATCACCCAGTGTGGCCCCAAAATAAAATTAATTTTAAAAAAGCTTTTATATATTTGTTTTGATACTCACCTGGTTATGCTCAGGGTTTCTCCAAAATCAGCTCTCAGAGAACTTTCTTGATGATGCTCAATTAAATTCAGGTTGGTGTTTCAAACAAGGGAAACATCTAAAACTGTAATATCTCTTCTGTATTTTTCCCCTTTTTATATACCAATCTATCACGTTCCTATATATGCACCATATGAGTAGTGAAGATAGAATATTTGTTGGAGGTTAATAAGAGAAAATATGTCAATTAAGGTTTATTTCAAGTATTCATATACTTAAAAGGCCAATAAAATGAAATACACAATGACAGATGGGTGAAAATGAGCTTTACTGGCAAAAAGCAAGCAAGATGGAAACTAAAAAAACAATATAGTAAAAGAGTTTATCATTTAAAATATTTTAGTCACCACTGTTTACAATGTGCACTAAATCAGTGAAAGGATTTATGATACAACATTCCAGTACTATACCTCCATTATAGTGTCTGTTTTTTTCACTGTTTTCTATGATCCCCCCTTATTCCCCACTGCCTCAAAAACCTCATCCCAAACACACTAACATATATCTCACTGTCATGTAAGCCCAATTCTGTATATCACTTTACAGATTGTTGCTCTTAGCCCTTTTCTTTTCTCTTGTAGCTCTTCTTTATATCAGACATATGAAAAAGATCATTCTATAAATCTTTCCTTCTAGTTGACTTCACTCATGGAATATCCTTCAGTTCATTTCACTTAGGAAAAATTGCATTATGTCTTTTCTTATTTTTGAGTAGTATGCCATTATATATATGATAGTTTTTTTTGCCTAGTCATTTATTTTATAGCACTAATCATCATAATAGAAACTAGTGGAAATGTATTGATTTTATCTTTATGGTCTCAAGAATGTTGTTTATAAAGAAAGAAATAGAAAATACACAATATTAGGAGAGGGGTTCTGTACCTCTGGGAGGACCATAATGTGGGACTATAATGAACAGTAATATCCCTTTCTGTGGTAGTGTTCTTATAAAACATCATTCTTTATCTATTTTTCAAGCATCATATGAGAGAATTACAATAAAGTGTTTTCATCTAACTGACTCAAGAGCTCAAAGCAAAGGCCCAAGAATGTCATAAAACTCAGGCCTAGGCTCTCCCAGTCGTACTAGAAAAACTTCAGGACCATACCAGGTGGTGATCATAGTCATTGAGGGAAACACTTGATGATACTTTGTTAATTATGTTCATTAGCAATTAAGTACAAGTCTTTCACATGAAAGGTAAATGTTATGAGTGCTGTCTTACCTGGGCTCATTGTCCAATTTTATAACAGAAACAAAACAGGGATTATGCATTTGGATGAAGAGTAAACTAAGGACAAATACTTTATTTTTTGAAGATGAGGAAAGGGTCGATGTTCTTGTCTAATCCTGTTTTGTGGTCCAGTTTTAAAAATAGTGAATTCGGATGATGATATTAATAATAAATGTCCCAGAGAAAAATTGACTTATGTCATGCACAAATTGGGATTGAGGTGAAATGGGAAGATTGCTGCACTCTACTTCTCATAGCCTTCTAGGAATTTTTACAAAAGAAAGCTATACTGGAGGCACACTAAAAAAGGGAAAATTTATGTATAGAAGCAAGCTTTGTCTACTAGGATTAAGAAAACATAAATTGGGGCTGGAGAGATAGCATGGAGGTAAGGTGTTTGTCTTGCATGCAGAAGGTCGGTGGTTCAAATCCCGGCACCACATATGATACCCTGAGCCTGCTAGGAGCGATTTCTGAGCGTAGAGCCAGGAGTAACCCCTGAGCACTGCTGGGTGTGACCTGAAAACAAAACAAAACAAGAAAACATAAATTTTAGAATATGAGGCTAGGGGCACCTACCACCCTGAAATTTTATTATGGGGACTCAACTTAGACTCCATGTGATTGGACAGTGACATTTTCTTCCACAAACCTCAGATAGCAAACATAGAACTGATAGTTACCTGCAACAGCAACAGAAACCAACCATTCTCCAGGGAGTTCCTAATTCTCTATTGGCACCAACTTGTGCCAGGTTGATATGACACACTGATGAAGAGGTAAAAACAGAACTTAATCAAAATGCAAGTTGCCCTGTTTGATCATTTAATGGTAAGATAAAATCAGAAGACACTCCATCTTTTAATCTGTGGAAAAACCAAGTTAACTAATTACAGAAGACTGACTTTAATAACCACGACTGAGCAGAACTTTTTTGGGGACCAATGACAAAGATCATATCCTAAGCTTTGACCTAGGATTTGTGAAAAATAAAAAGCAAAAATAATATCTAATTCCAGAGGTCTGACTATGACAACCTTAACTGACTAGAACTTCTGGAACCATAAGGAAAAACTCTACCTTAAAATCCATCCTAGGATCTGTGCAAAAACCAAGACCAATAATTAAAAAATTACTACAACAACTGTGACAGACCAGAATGTCTGGATCCATAAATAAAGGCTCTATCATAGACTTTATCATATGACCTATGAATATACCAGAATCTCTAAATACAGAGGACTGATTTTGACAACCACACTGAGCCAAATGTTTCCTGGCACTATAAAAAGACCATGGGGTTCGACAATCAGCATGTCTGGAGCCTATAGTTGTTCCCATGAAAGTATGCCCCAAGGGATACTGTATCTCTTAGGCCAACAAAATTTTCTTCCTAATTTCCCCAATACTTACTGTGTGTGGTAAAAATAAGCAGACAAAGAAACCTTGTCATACCAGCTGCCTGTCTTTTTGTTTGTTTGTATTCTGTTTTTTTTGTTGTTGTTATTTAGTTTTTGCTTTTTAGCTGCTGCTGTGTTTTTGGCATTGCCTGCTTTTTTTCTCTTTTTCTTATGTCTTTTAAATCTATAGCTTCTATAAGGGCTCCTACTAGCTGGAAAGCAGCAGCAAAGAAACCCAAACACAACCAGAAGACAATAAATAATAAAAACCAGAGTAGAAATAAACAACATAGAAACTAATAAAGTAATACCAAAAATCAATGAGACTAGGAGTTGGTTTTTTAAAGGAATAAACAAGACAATCAAACTGCTGATAAGACCAACCAAAAAAAAAGGAAAACACCCAAATAAATCACAAATGAAGGGGGAAAGATTACAACAGAACCCCAAGAAATCCAACACATCATGAGGACTTATTTTGAACAATGATACTCAGTTTAGTGAGAGAACCCAGAAGAAATAGACAGATTTTATGCAAAATATCATCTTCTGAGACTGGATAAGAAGCATGTAGAAAACCTAAATAGGCCAATCACATCTAAGAAAATGGAATCAGTAATTAAAAAACTCTCAAGAACAAAAGTACAGGTCCAGATAATTTTACAGGTGAATTCTATCAAACATTAGGAGAAGAATTACTACCAATGATCCACAGGCTCTCCAAAACATTGAAAAGACAGGAATCTGTCCTAACTCCTTTTATGAGACTAATATCACACTCATTCCCAAAGCTGGCAAAGTCACTGACAAGAAAGAAAACTACAGACCAATACCACTAATGAATATGGATGCAAAAATCCTCAACAAAATCTTAGCAAAGCGAATTCAACAATATATCAAAAAGATTATACATCATGATCAAGTGGCTTTCATCCCAGGGATACAAGAATGGTTCAATACACACAAGTGAATCAACATCATACACAACATCAACAACAAGAAAGATAAAACTCACATGATTATATTAATTTATGAAGAGAAGGCATTTGACAAAATCCAACACTCATTCATGATTAAAACACTCAGCAAAATAGGGATGGGAGGAACCTTCCTCAAGATAGTTACAACTATCTATAAAATGCCCACAGCCAACATTATCCTTAATAGCGAAAAACTGAAAGCATTTCCACTAAGGTCAGAAACTAGGCAAGGCTTTCCACTCTCTCCACTCTTATTCAACATAGTTTTAGAAGTTTTAAATTCACAGTCAGATAAGAGAAGGGAATCAAAGAAACCCAAATAGGGAAAGAGGAACTGAAACTATTTCTTTTTGCAGACGATATGATGACATACATTGAAAACTCTACAGAGTCCACAGAAACTTCTAAAAACAATAAACCAAAGAGCAAAGTGACAGGCTATAGAGTCAATACACAAAAGACAGTAGCATTCCTCTATACAAATAACAAAGTAGAGGAGAAAGAGACTAAGGAGTCAATCCCATTTAAAATAGTATCCAAAAATATCAAGTACCTAGGAATCAACCTTACAAGAGAAGTGAAGGACCTTGGCATAAAAACTTCAAAACACTTTGGAAAGAAATTGAAGAGGACCTAAGGAAATGGAAGAACATCCCAGACTCATGGTAGATTAAATCAACATCGTCAAAATGACTATCTTATTAAACTTCTATATATATTCAATGCAATCCCTATCCAAATTCATACATCATTGTTAAGGACTTAGAACAATCAATTATAAAATTTATATGGAACCACAAAAGACCCATGTTAGCCAAATACATACTGAAACACAAGAAGCTGGGTGTCATTCCTTTAGCTTATTGGAAGCTTTATTCTAAAGCCAAAGTGATCAAAACAATATGGCACTGGAACAAAAAAAAGAGTCTTAGACCAGTGAGCTAGAACAGAATACCCAGAGATATAGCCCCCAAATATACAATCAACTAATATTTGACAAAAGAGCCAAGAACTTGAAATGAAACAATGATACTTTCTTCAGCAAATGGTGTTGGAACAATTGAATAACCACCTATAAGAAATTAAAATTGATCAATATCTCACACCTCACAAAAAATCAACTCAAAATGGATTAAATACCTTAAAATCAGATCCAAATCTATAAAGTTTATTGAGGAAAAATAGGCAAAACATTTCAAGACCTATATATCAAAAAAGTCTTTGATAATAGAATTCCCATGGCAAGAACTTTAGCATCTCTAACCTAAATAAATGAGACTACCTCAAACTAAAATGTTTCTGCTGGTGAAAGAAACCCTGGTTAAAACTGAAAGACAGTTAATGGAATGGGGAAGAATTTTTGCACTCAATACGTTAGAGGGTTGATATCTAGGATATACACAGCACTCAGAAAGGAGAGCTTAAAAATCTAATAAAGCCATAGAAAAATGGGAAGAAGAAATGAATAGATACTTATCTGATGAAGACCAAAAGATGATGAATAGATGCATAAAAACATGCTCAACATCACTCATAATTAGGGAAATCCAAATCAAGACAACAATGAGGAACCACCTTACATCAGTAAGGATGGCACACATCAAAAATAATGGGATTAATTTCTGTTGGCAGGGCTGTGTTAAAAAAAGGAACTTTCATTCACTTCTCTTAGGAATGCTGCCTGGTCCAACCCCTATGAAAAACTGTATAGAGGGTGCTCAGTAAACTCAGAATTTAGCTTCCATATGACCAAGCAATCTCACTCCTGGGTATCTAGCCCCAATACAGAAGGACATTCATCCCAAAATTTGTATGCACTCCACTGTTTATCACAGCACTCAGCACAATAGTCAAGATTTGAAACCAATCTCATTGTCCCAACAACAGAAGAATGGATCATAAAGTTGTGGTACTTATACACAATGAAATATTACATAGCAATTAGAAACAATACAGTCATTTCACAACAACCTGAATAGATCTAGAAAATATTATATTAAATGAAGTAAGTCAGTAAAAGAAAGACAATAACAGAATGATAGCACTTATCTGAGGTATTTAGAATACATACCATACATACATATAATGCTTCATGAATAATCACAATGATCTAAAGGGCAGAAACACTTAACAAAGTAGGTGTCAACATACAGCGAGGAGAAGTCTCAAATTAAGCTGAAGAGGGGCAATACAAAGCCTTGACTATCAATTGTACTATATAGATACCAGCAGCAAAGGAAACAGCGGTTTAGAGTGAATAGATAAGCAATCTAACTACAAAGGCCTATAAAAATATCCTAATGTATATATTCATAGAACTTGGTGCAGAATATGACTGGAAGCCAGAGACTCCAACTGCAATGATAACTAGCAATATGTTTGAATCCCTTAATTTTATCAGACACAAAATAACCCTTCATCTTCTTTGCCACAGTCGTTCTTGGAAACATAAGGTGGACATTCTAATTGTGCTCAATCATACTAGATACCATATACAGTGCTCATTATGACAATATCTTGACAAAATATTCCAATTTACACATTTTCATTTGTCGTATGACTTCTATTAGGACCTAAAACATATGATCATTCAGAACACTGAAACAGTGAATGACACACCACAGACTTATTATATGTCCCACTCATTGAATACATTTTTTCAAACTACCATCTCTTTTTTTTTCTTTCTATTTTTTTTAACTCCCTACTTCTTTCCTTCTCTTTCTCTTTTTTCCTCATCAATTCAACCCATCTTAAATAAACCCCACAATGGCAGTTCCTCTTTAATAAAGGAACCTCGATACATAAGATGCAGTGGACAATACATCATAGGGAAGCCACCTCTTATAGTCCTCACTACCATATTATTGAAAACTAGCTTTATCTTAATATGCTCCGGACACTATCTAACCTTTCTATCCTTCACTTAGCAAAACCCATCCATGTTATTGATGAAGTGCCTAGAAATTGGAAAACCTTTCAACTCTGACACACCAGCCCAATTTACTTTTTCCTTATTTTTACTATATTTACTTGTCTTTCTTTTCTCTTCTCTCTTATATTCTGTTTTCCAGTTCTTTCTTCCTAATCTATATATCTTAGCTAATAATTTATCTTTTCTTAAATCAAATATTTCTTAAAAGCTCAGATGTATCCTATGAGAGTAAGGCCTCCAACAAAACTTAATAGTTTTCTAATGTCTGTCTATATGTAAGCCTGAGTTTGTAGGTGTGAGAAAGGAGTTTTTGTATTGTATTCTTGTGTTCTTAGGGTATATCCCTTGAAGAGGATTATCTGAGTCTAATGGGAGCTCAATTTCCAGATTTTGGAGGAATCTCCATATCGTTTTCCATAGAGGTTGGACTAGATGGCATTCCCACCAGCAGTGGATAAGAGTTCCTTTCTCTCCACATCCCCGCCAGCACTGATTGTTCTCATTCTTTGTGATGTATGCCAATCTCTGTGGTGTGAGATGGTATCTCATTGTTGTTTTGATTTGCATCTCCCTGATGATTAGTGATGAGGAGCATTTTTTTATGTGCCTTTTGGCCATTTGTATTTCTTTTTTATCAAAGCATCTGTTAATTTCTTCTCCCCATTTTTTGATGGGATTAGATTTTTTTCTTGTAAATTTCTGTCAGTGCCCTGTATATTTTGGATATTAGCCCCTTATCTGATGGGTTTTGGGTGAATAGTTTCTCCCACTTGGTGGGTGGCTCTTGTATCCTAGGCACTATTTCTTTTGAGGTGCAGAGCCTTCTCAGCTTAATGTATTCCCATCTGTTGACCTCTGCTTCCACTTATTTGGAAAGTGCAGTTTTCTCCTTGAAGATGCCTTTAGTCTCAATATCACGGAGTGTTTTACCGATGTGTTGTTCTATATAACTTATGGTATCAGGTCGGATATCAAGGTCTTTAATCCATTTGAATTTTACCTTCGTACATGATGTTAACTGGTGGTCTATGTGCACTTTTTTGCAAGTGGCTAACCAGTTCTGCCAGCACCACTTCTTGAAGAGGTTTTCCCTGTTTCACTTAGAATTTCTTGCTCCTTTGTCAAAAATTAGGTAATTGTATGTCTGGGGAACATTGTCTGGTAACTCAAGCCTATTCCACTGATGTGCGGTTCTGTTTTTATTCCAATACCATGCTGTTTTGATAACTATTGCTTTGCAGTACAGTTTAAAGTTGAGGAAAGTAACACATCCCATTTTCCTTTTCCCTAGGAGTGCTTTAGCTATTTGAGGGTGTTTATTGTTCCAAATGAACTTCATAAGTGTTTGATACACTTCTTTGAAGAATGTCATGGGTATTTTTAAGAGAATCTCATTAAATTTGTATAATGCTTTGGGGAGTATTGCCATTTTAATGAAGTTAATCCTGCCAATATATGAGCAGGGTATGTGTTTTCATTTTCATGTGTCCTCTCTTATTTCTTATAGCAGGGCTTTATAGTTTCTTTGTATAGGTCCTTCACATTTTTAGTCAAGTTGATTCCAAGATATTTGAGTTTGTGTGGCACCAATGTAAATGGGATTGCCTTCTTGATGTCAATCTCTTCCCTATCATTATTGGTGTATAAAAAGGCCATTGATTTCTGTGTGTTAATTTTGTAGCATGCCACCTTGCTGTATGAGTCTATAGTTTCTAGAAGCTTTTTGGTAGTCTTTAGGGTTTTCTAAGAAGAGTATCATGTTATCTGAAACAATGATAGCTTGAATTTTTCCTTTCCTATCTGGATTTCCTGGATATCTTTTTCTTGCCTGATTGCTATAGCAAGAATTTCCAGTACTATGTTGAAGAGGAGTGGTGAGAGAGGACTGCCTTGTCTTGTACCAGAATTTAGAGGAAAGGCTTTTAGTTTTTCTCCATTGAGGATAATTTGCCATTGTTTTGTGGTAGATGGCTTAACTAGATTGAGAAAGGTTCCTTTTATTCCCATCTTGCTGAGAGTTTTGATCAAGAATTGGTGTTGGACCTTATCAAATGCTTTCTCTGCATCTATTGATATGATCATGCGATTTTTATTTTTCTTTGTTGATGTTGTGTATGATGTTGATAGATTTACGGATGTTAAACCAACCTTGCATTCCTGTGATGAAACCTACTTGGTGGTAGTGTATGATCTTCTTGATGATGCATTGGATTCTATTTGCCAGGATTTTGTTGAAGATCTTTGATTCAGTATTCATCAGAGATATTGGTCTGTAATTTTCTTTTTTGGCAGCATCTCTGTCTGTTTTTGGTATCAAAATTATGTTGGCTTCACAAAAGCTATTTGGGAGTTTTCCCATTTTTTCAATTTCATGAAAGAGCCTGGCTAGGATTGGTAGTAGCTCCTCTTGAAAGGTTTGAAAGAATTCATTAGTAAATCCATCTGGGCCTGGGCTTTTCTTTTTGGGCAGATGTTTCATTACAGTTTTAATTTCCTTAGTAGTGATGGGTGTGTTTAGATATGCTACATCCTCCTTACTTAAATGTGGAAGGTTATAAGTGTCCAAGAATTTATCCATTTCTTTTAGGTTCTCATGTTTAGTAGCATAAAGTTTCTCAAAGTAGTCCCTGATTACCCTTTGGATCTCTGCAATATTGGTCGTGATCTCCCCCTTTTCATTTCTAATAAGGATTATCAGATTTCTCTCTCTTTCTCTGTGAGTTTTGCCAATGGTCTATCAATCTTGTTTATTTTTTCAAAGAACCAGCTTCTGCTTTTGTTGATCTTTCATACTGTTTTTTGGTTTTCCACTTCATTGATTTCTGCTTTCAGCTTTGTTATTTCCTTCTGTCTCCCTATTTTTGGTTCCTTTTGTTGGTGATTTTTTAATTTTGTGAACTGCATCATTAAGTTATTCAGGTATGCCCCTTCTTTCTTCCTGATGTGTGCTTGTAGAGCTATAAATTTTCCTCTCAGGACTGCTTTTCCTGTGTCCCATAGATTCTGGCAGTTTGTTTCTTCATTATCATTTGTTTTCAGGAAAGTTTTGATTTCCTCTATGATTCCATCTCACATCCACTGGTTGTTCAGTAGCAGGGTGTTTAATTTCCAATTGTAAAGTTTTTGTTTTGTGTGCCTTTGTAGTTCACATCTAATTTCAGAGCCTTGTGGTCAGCAAAGGTAGCCTGCAAAATTTCTATCCTCTTGATTTTATGAAGGTATGTTTTATGTGTCACCATGTAGTCTATCTTAGAGAATGATCCATGTACATTGGAGAAGAATGTGTATCCAGGTTTTTGGGTGGAGTGTCATATATATATATATATATATATATATATATATATATATATATATATATATATATATATATATATATATATATATATATATATATATATATATATATATATATATACTAGTCCTCTTTATTTCATTACTCTTTTCAGGGGTAGTATGTTTTTGTTGGGTTTCAGTCTGGTTGACCTATCAAGTGTTGATAGAGTCATCTTGAGGTCTCCCACAATTATTGTGTTATTATTGATTTCTTCTTTCAAATTTGTCAGTAACTGTATTAGATAATTTGCTGGTATCTCATTGGGTGCATATATGTTTAATAGTCTGATTTCTTCCTGTTGCACATATCCCTTGATTAGTATATAGTGTCCATCATTGTCCCTTACCACTTTTCTGAGTATAAAGTTGGTGTCATCAGATATTAATATGGCCACCCCAGCTTTTTTGAGGGTGTTTTTTGCTTGGATGTCTTTCCTCCAGCCTTTGATTTTGAGTGTATGTTTGTTCTGACTCTTCAGATATTTTATTTTGGGCAGCAGAAGGTTGGATTCATCTTTTTGACCCATTTTGCCACTCTGTCTTTTAATTGGTAAATTTAATCCATTGACATTGAGGAATTTCATAGGATTTAATGTCATCTTTGTAGATAAGTTTGCTTTGTTGGTCTCTCTTGTCTTAGAGTAGACCTGTCAGTTTTTACTTTACGGCTGGTTTTTCATCTGTGAAGTTTTTGAGCTGTTGTTTATCCATGAAGCTATGTATTCTTCCTTCAAACCTGAATTTAGTAGGGCTGGGTGCAGTATTTTCGATGAGGCATTCATTTCATTCAGTCTTGTCACAATATCCCACCACTGTCTTCTGGCCTGGAGTGTTTCTTGTGACATGTCTGCTGTAAGTCTTTGGGATGCTCTTTTGAATTTAATTTCCTTTTTTGATCTTGCTGCTTTTAGTATTCTATCTCTATCTGTGGGATTTGTCATTGTAACGAGGATATGTCTTGGGTGTTTTTCTTTGGGTCTCTTTTAGCTGGCACTCTTCGGGCATGCAGGATTTGATTGCATGTAGTCTTTAACTCTGGGAGTATCTTTTTGATGATGTCTTTGACAGTTGATTTTTTTCTGGAGATCTCCTACCTGGGTCTCTGGGACTCCAATGATCCTTATGTTGTTTCTGTTGAGTTTATAAAGACTTCTATTGTCATGTGTTCTCATTCCTTGATTACTTTTTCCATTGCATGTTTTTTTGTCTTAAGGTTCTTTTTTAATTTCTTCTGCTGTGTTGAGTTTTTCTGCATCACATCTTCCAATACTCTGATTCTCTCCTCAGTTGCTGTTAACCTGCTGGTGAGGCCATCCATTGAAGTTTTCAGTTTGCTACCGTGTTTTTCAGATCTGTTATTTCAGTTTGGAGTTTTCTGATTTCTTTCTTTGTGCTCTGTTCAGATCGATCTATGCTTTTGTTGAGTTCTACAAACATCTTCCATATTGCTATTTTAAGTTCCTTATCCAAGAGGTTAATCAGGTGGTTGGAATTTATTAGGTCATCCGAGCTTTCATTTTCATTATTTTTTTTTAAATTGATATTTGTTATCACTAGAGGAATCCTCCCAGTATTTTCTTTGTTTTTCTTTTTTTTTTCTATTTTTTTCAAACAGAAATGCATAGCATGATTCATCTTTTTCTGCCTCATGAATTGAGGGGGTAAATATGAGGGGAACCAGTTAGTTCCAAACAGTCAAATGAACATTTGAGTGAAAATAAAAAATGATCAGACTCAAACACCAAACCCAAAATCAATGACAACAGAATCGATACTCAATCTATGACAAGCTATACACAGAAGGAAGCAGTTTACACTATCAGACCAGAGGCCAAGAGAGGGAGATATGGATGCATGCTGGGAATAGGGGAAGAGGGATGAAAACACTTGTGGTAGGAATGGTCCTGATTTATTGTTACTATGTACCTTAAATATTACTGTTACTGGGAAAGATTTGTAATTCACTTTGGTCACAATAAAAATTATTTTAAAAATAGATGGCACCTAAGTCATATTGATGAATAGTTCTGTCTTTTGGAGAATCTCCTATGTACAATATAGGTAAATATGTATTGGCAGTTTTCCTTTGAAGTGTTAACAATCTGCCTAATACTTTTTTGATTACTTATTTGATAGTTATTTGAACTTTTTTCCTAGTATTGTTAGAATTCAACAAGGTATTAGAAATTCTTCTTATGCAAAACAAGGGTAAAGTTCAGAAAATCATTCAAATAATTGTTGAGTTGTAATAGTGTCCCCAACTTCCTGTTTCCTTAAACTCCTCTATTGAGATGTTTTGTTTTTGTTTTTGTTTTATGGTTCACACCTGGCAGCGCTCAGGGGTTACTCCTGACTCTATGATTAGAAATCGCTCATGCAGGTTTGGGGAACCATACGGGATGCTGGGATTTGAACCACTGTCCTTCTGCATGCAAGGCAAATGCGCTACCCTACGCTATCTCTCTGGCTCATTCTATTGTGATATCTGTGAGATATTCTCTTGGATATTCAAACCTGTCCATACTAGGGATGGACAGGCTGTCTTAAATAATAACGAAAAAGTGCTAGCTAAAAAAGCAGCAAAAAGCAGAGGGGGAGGGCAGCAAATAGCTTAGCAGAGAAGCAGATGAGAGGTAAAGCATGTGGCAGAGAAAGGCTATAGAATAAAAGTGAGCTGACTCCAATGAAACTTTAAGTGACTTCTTGTGAATTATTTCTCCACTACTACATTTTATCAGACCCTTCTACCTGAAGGGTGAGAAACACAGTTCCTTGGACAGCCCCATCCAACATGTGGACATTATATGTTATATTGTAAATCAATAGTCGGTGAAATTTTACTTTCAAAAACTGCAGTTTAGTGATGGAACTAATAGTACAGTTGGTAAGGTATTTGCCTTGCATGCAGCTTCTCAGGTTTGATCCTTGGTATCCCATATGGTACCAAGACTGCTAAGAATGATTCCTGAATATTGATCCAGGAATGAGCCTGAGATTGCTGGTTATACTCCATTCATGCTTAAAAAATATGGGAAAAAAAAAAAGAAAAAAATGGAAAAGAAAAAAGATAAAAAGAAAGACAACAAATTATCAGAAAATTTAACCATCTCGTATTTTCAGTTGACCAGTCCATTACTTCAATTATTTCTGAATATTTTCAATTTCAATTTAATTTTCAATTAAATTATTTCTCAATATTTTGTGGCTTCAGATGTATATTGACTTATTGGTGTGTACCTAAGGGAATGACAGTATTAAGAAAAAAAGGTTTTTTAATGCCTGTGCATTCCAGAAATTCTAAGCACTATTGTTGACACTGCAGCTTTTGTGGGGTATGTTTTCTCAGCCAGTTTTTCCAGGAGTACATGGAGGCTAAGGGAGGATGCCTGCATTCACTCCAACAAAATCCTGGTGATGTCTTTGTTTCTATTATTAGTTAAATGCAAATCAAAGTGACATAATGTTATTCCACATTAGTAATATATTATATATTATATATATTGAACATATCAGTAATAACCAGTATTGGCAGAAGTATGGTATACATGGATATATTTGTTCACTTTTGTAGGGATATATTACAAAAATAATATACAATTTCTTGAAAAAGTGAAATAGGGGGTCAAAGTGGTAGCACAGTGGTAAGGAATTTCCCTTGCACAGAGTCTGACCCAGGACAAAAATGGGTTTCATACCCAGCATTCCATAAGGTTTCCCAGGTCAGGAATAAATTTTGAATCCAGAGCCTGGAGTAACACCTGAGCATAGCCTGGTGTGGCCAAAAGATTAAAAAAAAAAAAGTGAAAATGGAGCTCTATATATGACCTAGCCATTCTACTTCTTATACTCTATTACAGAAAATAAAATATGAACTGATATATACACACCTTTTTGTCATAATGCTAAGTACAATAATCAGTAACAACTGTATATTGAAAACAATTCAACTGCCCAACAACAGATGGTTGGATTGAAAATATTGGTATATGTACACAATGGAATACTATGCAATTATAAAGAATTGGTTAAATCTTACTGCTAATAACAAGACTCAAGAAGAGGATTTTATGTTAGGGAAAAAATCAAGGGAGGAGAACACACAGCAGTTTATGTCACTTTTAATTGATATATAAATATAAAAATTATGAAATAGAAACGTGAGCATTGTGGGGAGGTGATAGGGTAAAGAGGCATACTAGAAGTGACATAGGAATGCTGGTGGATTATCTGCCTTGAACTTTGGTGAAAATAAAGTAATGAACTATATATTTTAAAACCAAAAACATTAATATTAATGGAACCATGTCACATTAATTACCAAAAAGCAAAATAAAATAATAAAATAAATAAATTTTCCAAAGAATATACAGAATTAAAGCCCTCAGCAGGATTAGAAAATTAGAATAATCATGTATACATGTTAAAAATTTAGTTTGAATCTCAAACTACAAAGTACAAGTTTATAATATCAATGTGATTTTATCCAACAAAAAAGTGAGAAAAATAAATGGTAATTAAATAGTGGTTGGAGAGATAGTTCAGGGACTTAGTTTTTTTAATTTTCTTTTACTTTACTTTACTTTTCTTTTTTATGCTACATCTAGTTGAATTTAGAAGATACTCCTGTCACTGAGTTAAGAAAATCATTCCTGGCAAGTGGGGAGTGATTTGGGGAACCATATGAGAAGCCCTATATACCTATAAACCTACATACCTTAGGTTTCAAAGTATAAAACAGATGACTAAAAACATAGCATCAAAACATATATATGTTGGCAGTATTTCTTTAAATTAATGTCTGACATATCTGAGCAAAAAGTTCTACAAATCTAGAGTTTAGATATAAGACTACAACTTCATTTAGGAGCCTTTCTAGGAATGGATCTACTTGTAATATTATTCATATTGTTTTTAGGATCACATTTCTATGACTATAGAATACTATGTAAGTTTATTTATTCAAAGAACATTTAAAAAAGACAAAGTATAGAGAGACTTTACTATAAGATTTATATAACATACTGATTTACACAAGATCAATAAACATCTTTGTCATGTGGTGGAGCTTAAAAGAATGTTACAAGAAATCCTTGTCTACATGGAGAAGAGATATTCCCAAAAAATTACATAAAATATTTAGTATCATAAAGACTAATTTATATCCAGAACATCATGGAAAGGAGATATTTTACTAGAAACTCAGATGTGATTATTTTATTGGAGGAATCATAATATAAATATTAATAAATAAGGACAAATTAATAAATTTTTGACTTAAATTTTTGACATTTTTTAAAATACTCATGAGTAGACAATAAACCTGGCACTTGAAAATTTTCTTTGTTAACATTCCCATCCATTTTCTCTTCATAGAAAGTTCAGGGGAATAGAAATATGTATTTTTACAGATACAATAATATCTATAAATAAACTATTATAAAAATAAAAATGGTCCTGGAGCAGGATTTTTTGCCGGCACGGACGGGCAGCTGGCAGGCCTCCCCATGTGCCAGCGGCCTTTTGGTCTGGCCTAGGGTCAGGGGGGCCCGGACCTGGGTCACCCGACCCCCCTCTCCCCCATTCCTCCGGATCTCCAGGTGGGTTCCTGGAAGGAGTTGATGGGGCACCCTGGGTTTTCCCCACTCCCAGGCCAGGCCTAGACACTAGCCTAGGGTGGGGTCAAATCCCTGTCCTTCGGGCTTGGGAGGATCCCTCTCCCTTCCTGGAGCAGGATTTTTAGCCGGCACAGACGGGCAGCTGGCAGGCCTCCCCATGTGCCAGTGGCCTTTTGGTCCGGCCTAGGGTCAGGGGGGCCCGGACCTGGGTCACCCGACCCCCCTCTCCCCCATTCCTCTGGATCTCCAGGTGGGTTCCTGGAAGGAGTTGACGGGGCACTCTGGGTTTTCCCCACTCCCAGGCCAGGCCCGGACACTGGCCTAGGGTGGGGCTTAGGGGGTGGAGTTTGATCTGGTGGGTGGCAGATAGCTGCTCAGCTATACTCAGGCTGTCACTGGAAATTTCATACCAGTCTACATTTTGCAAACCGCGCAGGGGTTAGCACCCCCGCGTGAACATTTGCTCCTCCCAACCATCAGTACCCCAGATTTACCCTTCTTAACTTTAGTAACACATAGTTTTAATCTCTGACCTAAGACATACAGTAGTTCTAACAAATCCCAGAACTATTTAGAAGGACACAAATTGAACACATATTGAACACATATATCTTTTGAATATTTTATGGGTATTTTCTTTAACTGATGTAACTTTCTATATATTTTTCTACCATGATGTTTCTATCCACTTTCATCTTGTCTTTTCTTTGTAAGCTGTATAGTAAGGATTGTTGTTGGAACTGTCCCTCAGTTTGATGCCTATGATTGAACTATGTCATGGAAATTGCTGGTCTTGTTCCTATTGCCTCCAGATGCACCAATAGCGCTTCATGGCATTGATCCTTGTTTGCATAGGCACATTAAAATGGGAAAACACCATACATATAGATAAGTTCTTATCTAATAAATCTCAGTACAATGTACCTTACACCCTGAACATTGATATAATGACTTGGCACAGGCCTCAGAAGAATGGGCATCCTCCATTCACGCCGGAACCAGGCAAGCTATCTACGAAACATCCAAGGTCTTTTATAGCAACAGCTGGAAGCAGTCCTCTACCAGGAAAGACACTACCAAGGGTCTGACATCGACCCCCTAAAAAGAGACTTGCGTTTACACTGAGAAGACTTGACAACATCAATGACCTGCTCTACAGGACATGGTTCTCTCTAGTGCCACTTAAGTGTGAGGTGAAACAAGAGCATGCTCTGCAACATCCTGACTGCAATATGGGATATGCAGACTCCAGGATCTTTAATACAGAAGCATGATACCAACAACAGAGACTATGTGAGGAATGGAGGTGTATTGCCACTAGAGACGATGACTTGAATTGGACAAACTAGTTTGCCTGGAGCCTAGAGTCAGTCCTGTGCCAGGAAACTTCAGGGGTAGGGTCTCCTTGTATTTAGACCATAATTTGTCTTTCCACGTCCCTTATGTTTTGGTGGGCCTATGCAAACAAATGCCACTTTAATACCGTTTTTTACTAAGTTCCCTTGATGCTAATCCTTAAGAAAAATAACCCACTAAAACTTTTGAGGTTAACTTAAACTAGTAAGCATGTGCATGGAACTAGAGAAATGTACTTTGCCCTCAATGTTTAAGGAGTTACATAAGTCTAATGTCTTTAGATTATATTGTGTGCTGCTAAGAAATAGTATGTACTACAACTGGGGATTTGAGGGACAAAGTAATTTTATTGTACATGGGTTTAGTTTTGTTTTTCTTAATGTTCTTTGGCTGAAAGTTCAAGGCTGGGATATCATCGATGGGAATACCGTGAATTTTGTTTATGGGTGATTGGGCTTCCACTGTAACTTTACCCTGTCCTCTTTCTTTGCATCTTTGTTGTCATAATTAAAATAAAAATAATAATAAAAAAATAAATAAATAAATAAAAAATAAAAATGAAAATCAAATATATATACAGAATATAACAAATTAGAAAAAATTAGACAGTTCTAATAAAAATTACATAACTATTCATTGTATCAATTTATTTTGTTTCAGTTTTTGAAGACCTGGTTCAATATTTAATCCTGCCTCTGTGCTCAGCAATCACTCCTATCCTGGCATGGGAGACCGTAAGGTACCCTACAATCAAAGTCAAGCTGACTGCATGCAAAGCCAACTACCTACATGCTGTATTATCTCTCAAAGGCCCTTTATTTTATTTTTATAAGAAGGTTATTTCAAGAGAGTACCCAGAGGGCTCAGTCTCTCTTCCTGGTGATTCTGATCATCTGGACTAGTTTTTCAATGGGAATAACAAAGATGTAGGATCCTTCATTGTGCAGAATTATCCAGACTGGCTGTGATTTTGGCTCCCTCCAAAGGTGCACCTGGGTAGTGCAGAAGTGCAGCCCTTGTTCAGAATCTATTAGGGTCTGGGCCAGAGCCATAGCACAGCAGTAGGGCGTTTGCCTTGCACGGGGCCAATCTAGGCCAGTCTCAAGCGTCCCAGATGGACCCCCAAGTAGGAACGATTACTGAGCGCATAGCCAGGAGTAACCACTGAGCGTCACAGGGTGTTACCCAAAAGCAAAAATAAATAAATGAATCTACTAGTGTCTGCTGCATGCACAGCATATTCTTCAAAAGCATTTTTATGTTTTTGATTCTGCATGATTTTTCTGATGTGACAAAAACAATATCAAGGGATATTTTTATATAGATTTATGTTTGTAAGTCAGTCACTTAACTGTTCTGTATTTTAATAATGTGATATTTATAAATTATGCCACACCAAAAGTACTCATATATTCTATTAATATATAAAATATTTGAATGAAAATGTTGATATAAATTTTTGACACTTTACTCTTGCTATTTTCTGCATTTTCTAAGTTTATTTCCATGCATACCTAGTTAAAATAATTTATCTGTATTTCAGTTTGCACTTAATAATATCACACACCAGAGACATTATAATTGGTTTACTGTAATAGTCCCCTGTGACTTTTTGAGGGAGAAAACAGCAGATAAATCTAGTTTCTCTTTTGAGAGAAAAAATTTAAAAAGCTAGCTGCCAACAAGATTAAGAAAATAACAAAAAAAGTTTTACACTCCAACGTTCTATCACAAAATTTACTGAAAGTAAGTGAAATAATCTTAGTCCTATATTGAGTGCTATCTTCCTAACACCTAATGATCTCCTAAAGATTCTTATGAACATCTGTGCATCTAAATTCCATACCTGTAACACCACAACTATATTGATCTGTATTATAATAATTTGAAAGGGATTTCAAGATTTTCTTTGTCTGTAAAAATTTGATATATCACTTTTTTATTCATTCCTGCTTACATATCTTCAAATTTATTGAGCTTATTAGAATTAAATAATAAAATAATCTGGCCATTTTACTATATAATTATTGCTCTAATCATACAATTTAATATTTATTAATTTCCTTAATAGCTTTTCTTTCTCACATTCCAGGAAAATGTTTCTCTTTGTTGTTAAACCATTAACAGTGACTGTCTATTTGCTACTACCTTCTTCTTTTTCTATATTTTAGCTTAAGTTATAAATAAATTACTTCTCAGAGTACAATTATTCAGCAAGTATATTTTTATCTTTTTAAATTTAGCATATATTTACTACTTACTTGGAGATGCCCATAGAGTTTGCTCAATTATTATCAAATTTTTTGCAAGAGAATTTGTACAACCTCTTGAATTTTTCTATTGTAACTTCTCTCAGTCATAGTGGTCAGATCATCCTTCATGGTCTTGCCAATAGAGAAACATTTTCTATTAAACTTATATTTCCATAAATTGCATCACACTCTATATAAATAGGACCATTCTCCAAATTACATAATACAATTTTATAGCCATTCATAAGAAAATAAAAATCAAATAGAAAATTAAGTCTGTTAAATGCTATGGAAAAAGATATAAACTACTGACACTCAGTAACATTAAAAATAGTATTTGGTTCTACACCATCACATTTCTCCCAAAACACATGGAATCATATTATTGTGAGTATATTTATTTAATTTTAACTTAATTCACTTTCTAATTAACTTTAATTTTAGTTCTCTTAACTTAAAATGTAAGACAATCCTATAAAAGTATTATATTGAGTTTTAATATTATTAAATATTATTTCTGTTGCTCACATATTGTTAGCTTCTAGTTATCTATATAGTCCAAAGTTACTTTTCCTTTGCCATTTTTTTTTTTTGGTTTTTGGGTCAAAACCAGTTGCACTCAGGGGCTACTCCTTGCTCTATGCTCAGAAATCGCCCCCAGCAGGCATGGGGGACCATATGGGATGCTTGGATTCAAACCACCATCCTTCTGCCTAACCTCCATGCTATCTCTCCAGCCCCACCATTGTGTTTTTATAATTCAAGGGCAACTTGGATACTAATTTATTAATTCAGTGCATACTTTGTAAACATTTTAACCAGTAAACTTGAGCATTTAAATATTAAATTTAGACTCACTAAATTATTTATTACTGCACTTATTAGATCTGGAAGGACACCACCAGAAAAGAAATGAAAAATCGTACTTCTGTGAAAGAATTCATTCTTCTAGGATTAACAGATGACCAAGATTTAAATATATTTATTTTTATATTTTTATTTTTTACATATATACTGAGTGTAACTGGAAACATGATAATCATCACACTTACTCTGATAGATTCACAACTGAAAACTCCCATGTATTTCTTCCTTAGAAATTTCTCTTTTCTGGAAATTTCATTTACAACAGTGTGTATTCCTAGGTTTCTGGTCAGCATTATAACAGGGGATAAAACTATTTCATACAATTCTTGCTTGACTCAGGTTTTTTTCCTTTTACTCTTTGGTTCAACAGAATTTTTTCTTTTGACTGTTATGTCTTATGATCGTTATGTAGCCATCTGTAAACCTCTACATTACACAACAATAATGAATAACAGAGTTTGCAAACAGCTTGTATTTAGTGCTTGGCTGGTTGGATTTCTTATTATCTTTCCACCTGTAATAATGGGGCTTCAACTGGATTTTTGTGACTCCAATGTCATTGATCATTTCACCTGTGACTCTTCTCCTATGCTGATGCTCTCCTGCACAGACACTGCAGTCCTGGAGCTCCTGGCATTTTTCTTGGCAGTATTCACACTCATGGTAACATTAGGATTGGTGATTCTTTCCTATACATTCATTCTGAAAACGATTCTTAAAATTCCCTCTGCTGAGCAAAGGAAAAAGGCTTTCTCCACTTGTTCTTCACACATGATTGTTGTCTCCATTTCTTATGGAAGTTGCATTTTCATGTATGTCAAAACCTCAGCAAAAGAAGGAGTGGCTTTGTCTAAGGGAATAGCAGTGCTCAATACCTCTGTTGCCCCTATGCTAAATCCTTTTATTTACTCCCTAAGAAACCAGCAAGTCAAACAGTCATTTACAAAATTGGTCAACAAGTGCTTTACAAGTAAAATGTAATCATGAACAAAATGGTAGTATAAATTTTACATGTAACTTTATGTCTAATATTGTATTACCATCATTATTTTCTATATTCAGTGCTATCAACTTTCATTTTTTACTGTTTATTCCATTTATGCCATTTCAATTTGTTATTGAAATGAGTAAATAACTATTGTCATCAAGCATAATTTCTATGAGTTTACAGTATTTTCTAAAGTTATTTAAAACATGATCTGTCTATAATTTTGCATAAATATGTTTATATTATATCTTTGTAAATTAACAGTTTTTCAAGATTTCTAAAAGTGTAGCACTGGGACTCATATGCACATTTTTGTTAAAATATACTAAATTTTAGTATTAAAAGATGAGATAGAAAAACTGTTGTAATTTTGAGAAAATTTGTCCACTACACCTACCTAATTTGAATTTTATTGTACCACCCATAATAAACACAATGATTATTCTTTCAAGCAGCACACAATATAAAAAATAAGAAACTATAATTTGGCTGATAACACATCTCAAGCTTATATAAGATTCAGTTATTCAGTTATGCAATAGTGCAGCAGTAGGGCGTTCCCTTACACTCAGCTGACACAGGACAGTCCTTGGTTCAATTCCTGGAATCCCATATGGTCCCCAAGCCAGGAGCAATTTCTGAGCGTATAACCGGGAGTAACCCCTGAACATATATACCCCAGGTATAACCCCCTCAAAAAATTTTAGTTATTCATAGTATGTTATTTAACTGTATAATGAAATTACAAATAAGTTACGTTATAATGCCTAGCAAAATTATGTTATAGTAAGTCTAAGAAATACATAATAATATAGAATACATCATCAAAAAAAGTTAAAAAAAACAATTAACATGTAGTTAAAATTAATTTCAAAATACAAAATATAAATACAGGATGTTTCAAAATAATTCCTGAACTTAATTTGAATCTAAAATTATATTTGTAAGATGGAAATTCTTAGATAAAGTTCAGACTCCACCATGTAGAAAATTTGTTGAAAATTTAAAGTAGGAGTTAGTGGATGAATGGAAATCATAATGAACAACATGTAAATCAGTAAAATAGAAAACAAAAATATACAATAAGCTTTAATCTGGCTCCTTTCAAGTCTTAGCATGTGTTAATGAGCAAAAATAAATAACTAATGTAATGAATATAAGCAAGATTCTATCTAATTTTCTACATTTGTTCATGAAAGATTAGAGAATTGTTGAAAACCTTCTACTAATTTAACTTTTAATTCATTCAGGTAGTTTTTATGTCAAATTTCAGAGTAATAGTTGAAACGTTGTGCCATGAATATTTGATAAAACTTCTTCAAATAGATCTAAAAATAGAAGTTTTCCAAATACAACTGAGGTATGGGGGGGGGGAATTAAAGAACTTGTAGAAACAGTTAAAGGGTTAGGGATGCCTGCTTTGTATATTTTTGAACTCCAGCACCAGATGGCCCCCTGATTATCAAGATCACAGAGAATGGCCCTGGTGGCCCACATTGGGGTAGACTTTGTAATAGCTCCTGGGGCATTAAATACATTGTTTTCTTAGGCCTAACACTGAGTGGTTCCATGAAATTAGTCAAGAATCTCAAACATAGGTAGCTAAAATATTAATTCATTTTTATGCATAAAAAGTATATGATTAGTGATGAAAATGAAACTTTAAACAGTTATATATATATATATATATATATATATATATATATATATATATATAAGCCTTATCGAAAATCATTTCAGATGGAATGCTCAATAGATATATGTTATTAAACAAAAAAATGTTGGTGATTGGATAAAAGGATTTTGTGGTAGATGAAACTTGCCCAGACCAAAGTTGCAGACTAATTTATCATGTGAGTTTTTAAAAGTGTATATTTTAATGTTAGGAGGTATGAAAAAGGAAATGATGTGTTATCTTTGCCAAAATGTATACAAAACTTGGAAGAGTACAAATATTAGCATGGCCCTGTACATGTATGACACGAAAATTCTTGAAGCATTCATTCTTTACTTTTAGTGAGTAGAATGCTATTTCCAAATACTTTAAGAAAGGAACCTCAAAATATGTGTCCTTATCTTAAAAGACAATTTTTCAGATTTAGGGGTGGGGCACAAATATTTCAGGATAAGCAGCAGAAAAAAGTATTTTATAGATCCAAGGCAACTGTAAAAGAAATTCTTATGACCTCCTCTACAGAAAAAAGCAACAGTAAAAAAATCATATACTCGAATAGTCACTGAAATATGTTGCCAATTTTAAATGCTATTTCAAAATACTGCAGGAAAGGAATCTCAAAATATTTGTCCTTACCTTAAAAAATGATTATTCAGATTTAAAAGAAGGGCACAAATATTTCAGGATAAGCAGCAGGTAAAGGTATTTAATAGATCCAAAGCAGCTCTATAGAAATACTAATGACCTCCTCTACATAAAAAAGCAATATAGTAAAAAAAAAACATATACTCGAATAGTCACTGAAATATGTTGCCAATCTCATTCACATAAAAAATCTCTTTCAATATCAATAGCTTGAACATTAAAAGATTAAGTGACTGAAAAAAATCAGAAAATATCCATTTTCTTGCTTAAAAATATTTACTTAAAATCACAGTATATGTTCACCGAGTCTGCCCAGGGCGATTTCTGAGCATAGAGCCAGGATAAGAAGCAGATAAAAGTATTTTAGGAGTGGCCCCTGTGCTCTGCCAGGTGTGACCCAAAACAAAAAACAAACAAACAAACGAAAATCACAGGATAAATATACACAAAGTAAAAGGGTGGAAAACAATCATAAAAACTAATGTTAGGGGGTTGGAGTGGTGGCAAGGTGGTAGGGCATTTTCCTTGTACTCACTTACCTAGGACAGACTGTGGTTTGATCCCATAAAGATCCCCCAAGACAGGGGTGATTTCTGAGCACATAGCCAGGAGTAACCCTAAGCACCACCGGCTGTGGCCCAAAACAAAACAAAACAAAACAAAAAAGCTAATGTTAGATTAAACAACCAGAGACAGCTAAGCTTATACTAAACCAAACAGCACTCAACTTAAAGAAAGTAATGCAATAGGGAAGATCATTACATACTATTTCAGGAATCAATAGATTAAGATGACATCTCTAATCAACATACATATACCAAATAAAAAAAGGCAGAAAAATTAACAAACTGCTAAAATAACTAAAAAGTAAAACTAATTGGAAACATAAAAGTAGTTTAAAAGGGGCTGGGGCCATAGCAACGTGGGTAGGGTGCTGCCTTGCACCCTTCTGATCAGGTTTTGATTATTGGCATTCCATATGGTCTGCTGAGCCTTCCAGAAGAAATTTCTTAGCACAAAGCCAAGAGTAACCTCTGAATGCTGCTGGGTTTGGCCTATAAAGTATATTAGTAGTAGTAGTTGTAGTAGTAGCAGCAGCTGTAGCAGGACTAGTAGTAGTTGTAGTCATAGTAGTAGTACTTTATTATAGTATGTACTGCCAAACTTTATACTGCCAATTTTATCCGTATAAAGTCAGAAAATAATTAAGAAAGAAAAATACCTAAGTGAACAGCATATTTTATTCAGAAGGTTTTGGGCCATTATTTTGGTGCTTTTGGCTTACTCCTGGCTCAGAAAAATCATTAGTAGTATTAGAGAGTCTAAGCAGTGTCACCATGAGTAAGGCACGTGCCTAAAACAAATTACTGTCTCTGAAGCCATCCTAAATTTAAAAATAGAAAAAAATCCAAGTTTAAATTGGCATATGCAGACCCTTCTATCCTGCAAATGTTGAATCTTCTCTAATGCGCATGGAGAATTTATAGATAGACCAAAATTATAGCATGGTTCAAGTATTTAGAAAATTTTAAAAGTAAAATCATAACAAGTATTTGATCACATGATAGCCTAGTAGAATTTGCCATAAAAAGATAGTAGCGGGGCCAGCGAGGTGGCGCTAGAGGTAAGGTGTCTGCCTTGCAAGCGCTAGCCACAATATTTCAACATTTGGAGCTGAAAAATATCAGTAAAGAAATCAAGGAAAAATTTTAAAACACTTTTAAAGCAAATTACAAAATATAATGCCAGTTGTAATAGTTAAATTATAACTGGGGAGAGGAGATTTGCAGTAATACAGACTTACATAAGAAAAAAATAGAAAGCTCAAATAAATGATAGTACATCTTGAGAAATTATCAAATGAACAACAAATAAATACCCATATTAGTGTCTTCTACTTCTGCATTAGTTAGCCTTATAAGTTGTTTTTAATGGTTCAATACCAGTGAGCATATTATCTTTGGTGAGAAATGTACTTTTTTAACATGTTTACAAAATAATTACCCTCTTATAAATTTATACTATTTTTGTATGTCCCCAAAGCAAGAATAATATTCAATGTCTCTAAATACCTTTTACCTATGGTACCTATGTTCATTATGGTTCTTATTACTTTGAAATGATATGTTATTCCTTCTTCTCATCTTACCCTTATTAATATTACACTTCTACCAATATAGTTTGACTTTTGTTCCAAACTCACTACTGCATTTCCAACAAAAATAACTATTACTATTTTTTTGAAGGCAGTATCATATTTACCTTATTTTCATGTCATATTTTAAATAAAGACATTTTTCGAATGGTTTCCATCATTATGACTTTTTCCTAGTTCGAGATGTTGTATTCATTGTTCTTAACTCTTATCCACTGCTGGTGGGAATGCCATCTAGTCCAACCGTTATGGAAAACGATATGGAGATTCCTCCAAAAACTGGAAATTGAGCTCCCTTATGATCCAGCTATACCACTCCTAGGAATATATCCTAGAAACACAAAAATACAATACAAAAGACCCTTCTTACACCTATATTCATTGCAGCACTATTTACTATAGAATGACCCTGGAAACAAGCAAGATGGCCCTAAACAGATGAATGGCTAAAGAAACTATGGTATATATACACAATGGAATATTATGCAGCTGTCAGAAGAGATGAAGTCATGAAATTTTCCTATACATGAATGTACATGGAATCTATTATGCTTAGTGAAATAAGCCAGAGAGAGAGAAAGATGCAGAATGGTCTCATTCATTTATGGGTTTTAAGAAAAATGAAAGACATAGGGCTGGCGCAATGGCGCTAGAGGTAAGGTGTCTGCCTGCCTTGCAAGTGCTAGCCTAGGACAGACCGCCGTTGATCCCCCAGTGTCCCATATGGTCCTCCAAGCCAGTAGCGACTTTTGAGCGCATAGCCAGGAGTAACTCCTGAGTGTCACCAGGTGTGGCCCAACACCCCCCCCCCCAAATGAAAGACATTTTTGCAATAATTTTTAAAGACAAAAGAGAGGAGGGCTGGAAGTTCCAGCTCACCTCATGAAGCTCATCACGAAGAGTGATGAGCTTAGTTAGAGAATTAGCTACATTGAGAACTACCCTAACAATGAGAATGTATGATAGAAATAGAAAGCCTGTGTAGAGTATTTATAGGTAGGACTAATCCTCAGGTCACAGAAAAATTATTTCTAAATTATAAGATTATAAGATTGCTAAATTATAAGTTAACAAAAAGAGAAGGAAACAATATGTAGAAAATAACTGCCTGAAAAATTACTTATTAATAAAAATTAGTTTTTAATAAATATATGCATTCAAATTATTAAAATGCCATTAAGATATAATATATGGACTTATTAAGACAATTTTATTTTGGTTTTTCGGTCACACCCGGCAGTGCTCCAGGGTTACTCCTGGCTTCATGCTCAGAAACCACTTCTTGCAGGCATGGGGGACCATATGTGGATTTGAATCAATGACCTTTTGCATGAAAGGCAAACGCCTTACCTCCATGCTATCTCTCTGGCCCCAAGACAAATTTTTATTTTAATTAGATGAAGACTGGAAATGTAAATTGAAATGCCGATAAACAATTCTGGTACAAAATAGAAAAAAGAGGAGGTAGATTATAATTGGATACTAGTTTTATATATATGCTGTATAACATTAATAAATAGTTCTTCAATATGTGAATTTTGTCATTTAAGAGAAAGAGTAGCTTGTTACAAGAGAAACTACAACAACAACAACTACTACTACTACTACTACTACTACTACTACTACTACTACTACTACTTTTTCTACTAAGATTCCTGGATATAAACAATATTCAAAGTGATAACTTCAAAGAATATTCTAGAAGGTAATAAGATATCAAACTAAATACTCAAAATGTCTTCCTCTTCTCTATATTACATAATAGAAAGTAAATGGAGAAATATAACTAAGAGAAATTTCATGCAAGAAATATGTTGTCTAAATTAAAAGGGTAAAATTGTAAATTTAATGTTGTTGTATCAAAGCTATAATATCTATGCTCTCCAATAAAGTTTTATAAAAATAAAATAATGTGTATGAATTCTTTTTGTTTGTTTGTTTTTGTTTTTGTGCCACACCTGGTGACACTCAGGGGATACTCCTGGCTATGTGTTCAGAAATCGCTCCTGGCTTAAAGGACCATATGGGATGTCAGGGGATCGAACTGCTGTCCGTCCTAGGATAGCATGGCCAAGCAGATGCCTTACTGCTTGCACCACCACTCCACCACCCCCCGTGTGTATATGTGTGTGTGTGTGTGTGTGTGAATTCTTAGTGTGGTCATATATATGACTTATCAGGGTGGTTATGTCCTTATAATGACTTTTCCCATAATTTATAAAGTATGTATCACTGCATAGTTCAGGATGAACAAAGTGGAAGCAATTATTTTTTTCTCTTATTTTACAATTTATCTGATGCTTCTCCTAAGCTGTCAGGAAACCTGGTTGCAACAAAGACTGGCTTAGTTAGTTTTCAGTCTTATTACAAAATTGCAGAATCATGTATTAAATTGAAGATCCCAATTTAACATATTGGGATAATTTTTTTTATTGAAAGTTATAGATTTATTTACTTATCTAGATAAATAAAAATTCTGAGCCACTTGTAAATAGAAATACATAATAGTTTTTACATTATCCTCCACTTTAGTTTCCTAAAGCAAGTAATCAGGGCTTACTCCTGGAACTGCATGCAGGGATAACTCCTTGTTATTTTTCTTCCCTTGTTAAAAAAAAATTGAATATTTGACAGTGTGAGGTAATCACTTTACACTAAAAATAAACAAACTGCTCTTAATAAAATTTACCCTTATGATTTATATATCAAATATTATTTAGTAAAAAGATAATGAAAGAAATAATATATTCTAAGTAACATGCATTTTTGTACTTATTTTTTGTGTAATTTTCTAGGTGAAGTATTGAAGAAAACACATTTTAAGTCATAGTGTCTTCTACAAAATGGTGCTTCTCCAATTAATTTTATAAATATTTTTATAAAGCAGTAGTTTAAATTTTAAGTTAAGCTAAATATTTTATTTTTATTATTTTTGACAATAAGTAAAATAATTGAAGATACCCCTAAAGTTCATATCCAAAAATATAGGTACAACTTTATAGGATATTTGTTATTATGTCATTTGCCACATGAATAGCAATAGGCATGTGCAAAAATGTTTCTCATTGTTTTTATTAGGGAAATGCAAATCAAAATAACAGTATGATATCATCTCACACTTGTGAGAAAGACATATATATGAAAAAAATTGGAAACAACCACTTGGCAGGGACATAGTATTATCCTTCACTGTTGGTAGGATTGTCTTATAGAAAACAATTTGACAATACTTCAGAAAAGTGAGAAAGAAGAAAACACAATTTGAAATAATATCTTTCACTGTTGATAGGATTGTCTTATGGAAAACAATATGATAATTTCTCAGAAAAGTGAGAAAGAAGAAAACACAATTTGATATAATATGTAACAGCTACATAGCTGTGTTTGCAACTGTGCTAAGTCCAAAGCCAGTATATAAAACAAGGCGAATGACTCAACAGATAATTGGCTTAAAAAATCTTTGGTATATATACGCAATAGAAAGCTATGAAGCTATAAAGAAGAGCTTAAGTCTTGCAACTTAGAGTATTTTGAATGGAACTAAAGGGCATATTAAGGTAAATAAATGCAAAAGTGGTGAACAAAAACTATTTTACTCACTAAAAACGAAAGCAACTTAAAATTAGATCACCAAGCAGTGGGGAGGTAACAGGTAGATGAAGGTAATTGCTGGCCGGAGAGATAGCATGGAGGTAAGGTGTTTGCCTTTCATGCAGAAGGTCATCGGTTAAAAAGAAAAAAGAAGAAGGTAATTGCATACAAAAAGTAACACAGGAATGTCGGCAGAGCAGTTTTGTGGTGGTGTTGTAACTCTGTATGTCAAAACCATAAATAACATTAGTGGAAATATTAATGGAATCTAAACTATGATTAAAAAAAAAAACAAGGGGCCGGAGAGATAGCATGGAGGTAAGGCGTTCGCCTTTCATGCAGAAGGTCATCGGTTCGAATCCCGGCGTCCCATATGGTCCCCCGTGCCTGCCAGGAGCAATTTCTGAGCATGGAGCCAGGAGTAACCCCTGAGCACTGCCGGGTGTGACCCAAAAACCACAAAAAAAAAAAATTCAAAATTACACATAATTGAAGTCCTCAGAATTACTAGAATAAATAATTAGATTAATAATATATGATTAGATTAATATCATACTAATTAAATTAGCTAACATTATATTACTATATTATAATTTAATTATATAATATAATTATTATTAGATGAATAAAATACAATTAGACCAGCATATATAATCACATACATACATACATAAACGAGTAATGTAAAAAAAAATCTATGGGGAATAGAAGTTAGTTGGAGTCTCAGAAGTTACAGAAAAAGTACAAGTTTATAAGATGGTTGTGATTTCATCTCACAAAAAAATTGAGAAAAATTAATAGAAGTGAATAGAGGCAGGAGAGATATTGCAGGGGCCTGGGTATTTTCCTTATGTGCAGAGGAATCAGAGCTAGTCCCTAGTACATATAGTCTCTAGAGTACCACCAAGTATGTTTCTTGAGCAAATATTAAGGAAAATGTCCTGAATATTGTAAAATGTGTCCGCTCAAAATAGAAATTAATTAGAACAATAAATTCTGCTAATTAGTTTTTTCTACATTTCAAAAGAAAATGAATGGAAAAGAGAAATCTAAACTGACTTTCTATTGATTCACCATTTCAAGCTAAAAGATAACTTGTTTAATTGCTTTTATTTGGAGAATTGGGCAAGGGGAAAAGAGGATTCCCAGATGTTGTTCAGGAAGTGAGAGAGTGATGACTTGCTAAAAAATAGCCAATAATTTTGTGAAAATCCCCTTGTGGGGAGCAGCTCAGGCAGCCCTCTGCTTTAAGGCACCTTCTTAGGACTTGGTAGGTGGTCTTGGCATGACTGCAGGACTGCTCTGGTGGCAAAAACCCTTCTTGGGGGGCCTACGGGGAAGGCTGAGTCTGTTTGAGGCCGGGCCTGCAGGCCACATCCTCTTTTTTACGTTTAGGGATCTTGCAAACCATATGAGGAAAAGGATTGCTAAAGATGACATAATGAAAAATTGCTGAGGCTGGCATATGCACCTGGAATTATTAGCTGTGCTTTAATATAAAAAAAAATAGCAGAGCTTGCTCTAATTAATTTGCTGTATTTTCCATATAGTCCTCCCTACCCTGTTGTCCAGCTTTCATTCCCTTTCTCAGGGGATTTCCCTGGGGTCTTGCCGCTAGGGACATGGTAGTCCCTAGAAAGCAATGTTGAAGTGCTCAGGGAATCCCCAGGGAAGTAGTCATTGATGCTTGGACGACATCTTTATGCTAGAAATTAAACCCAGGTTGGGAGTAGGTTTCACATGCTCCCTAAAGACCTCCCTATCACTGGACCTTGTACTTGCTTTTTTAATGTTTGAATGGTCTGTTTTGTTTTGGATTTATCTTGTACAGTAGATTACCACAAACATTAAAAACATGTTATGATGATGTTGTTGTGATATATTGTTAGTATCTTTGAAAGTGAAAAAAACTGACATTTTTTTTAGCAAGGGGTTTTTGCATCACTAGAGTTTAGATATCATGAGGGCTAGAACTTCACTTGGAGGCTTTTCTAGGAAAGAAGCTACTGACAACTGTAATCAGATTGTTTGCAGAATCATATTTCTTTAACTATAAACTTATGCAAGTCTATTTATTTAAAACCAGTAATGGAGGATGACAAAATAAAAATAAATTTCCTATAATAATTTTACATAATGTACTCATTTATAAGAACAGTAAAATATTATATTTGTCATATTGTTTTGGCTAGAAGAAAGTTAAAGGTCCTCCTAGCCTACTTGGAGAAGAGTTTATACCAAAAAGTTAAGTCAATAAGTGACAGTCATATGATTATCTACCACATCATGGAAAGGAGATACTTTTCCTGGAAACTTGGCTATAATATTTTAATGGATAAATCATGTTATCAGAATATAAATAAACATTAGAAAATACTTAGAAATGTATGCAATTCTTTGCTTAAAATATCTGACCTTTATTTGAGAAATGGAGTGGAGAAAAAGTGAGATGTAAAATAAGGGAACCGGGCCAAGGAGACTCAGGTGTTGGTGGTGTTAAGGAAGAACTAAGTATTTTTAATTAAATTACTTTATTTAAACACCATGATTACAAGGTTGTTCATTACACTTTTTTTTTCTCAGTTGCAAAGTTTTTTTTAAATATATGAACCTGTATTTAAGCACCATGAATACAAGAAAGTTCATTTTTGGGTTTCAGTCAAAAACAAAATACCCCCCCACTCCCTTCACCAGTGCAACATTCCTACCACCAATGTATTTAAACCACAGAGTCAACAATACTGAAATCATGAGATTCAAACATTAACAACCAAATTAAAAACTTGAAAATGTTCCTCTTATGATAAAAGGTTAGAGAGAGGTGCTTGAATGTAAGGGTTGGACTTTGACAACATTGTTAGAAGGATATTGACACTGATTGTGGATTGTGGGATTGTTGCTGAAACATTATATGTTTAAAATTCAATTATTAATAACTTTGTAAATCATAATACTCAAAATTAAAATAAAAAATAAAACAAAATACTTTGAAATAAGACAAGAACCCTAGGCCATCCCATTTTTTATTATTTTATTTAAATACCATGATTACAAAATTATTTGTTCAAAATGTAGGTTGGGCTTTACTCTCCCCCCACAATTGTAAAGTTGTTCAAGATTGAGTTGCAGTCATAAAATATACAACACCCTTCACCAATGTGCATTTCCCACGACCAATTTTTCCACTTCCCCTCCCAAATGCTCAAGAACAGAGACATGGATAAAGAAACTTTAATACACACCCCTACCCACTGTAATACTATGCAGCTGTTAGAAAAATAAAGTCATGAAATTTGCTTACACATGAAAGAATATGAAGAGTATTATGTTGAGTAAAATGAATTAGAAAAAGAAGGATCTCACTTATTTGTGAGATATAAAAAAAATACTGTGGTTTTAATATCCACTCAATTTTTTTTTGCCACCATTCCCATAGAGTTTCTTACAACAGAAATTACATGGATGTGTAAATATTTGCAAATGTAAAAATACATATACAGGTGCGGCTCGGAGGAAACTTTGTTTCCTGTGCGGCTTGGGTGAGAGTTTTGCTCCCTTGTACGGCTCGGGGGAGACAGGGTTTTCTGTGCGGCTTGGGTGAGAGTTTTGCTCCCTTGTGCGGCTCGGGGGAAACTTTGTTTCCTGTGTGGCTTGGGTGAGAGTTCCCTCCCTTGTGCGGCTCGGAGGAAACTTTGTTTCCTGTGCGGCTTGGGTGAGAGTTTTGCTCCCTTGTGCGGCTCGGAGGAAACTTGGTTCCCTGTGCGGCTTGGGTGAGAGTTTTGCTCCCTTGTGCGACTCGGGGGAGACAGGGTTTTCTGTGCGGCTTGGGTGAGAGTTTTGCTCCCTTGTGCGGCTCGGGGGAAACTTTGTTTCCTGTGTGGCTTGGGTGAGAGTTCCCTCCCTTGTGCGGCTCGGAGGAAACTTGGTTCCCTGTGCGGCTTGGGTGAGAGTTTTGCTCCCTTGTGCGACTCGGGGGAGACAGGGTTTTCTGTGCGGCTTGGGTGAGAGTTTTGCTCCCTTCTGTGGCTCGGGGGAAACTTGGTTCCCTGTGCGGCTTGGGTGAGAGTTTTGCTCCCTTGTGCGGCTCGGGGGAAACTTTGTTTCCTGTGTGGCTTGGGTGAGAGTTCCCTCCCTTGTGCGGCTCAGAGGAAACTTTGTTTCCTGTGCGGCTTGGGTGAGAGTTTTGCTCCCTTGTGCGGCTCGGAGGAAACTTGGTTCCCTGTGCGGCTTGGGTGAGAGTTTTGCTCCCTTGTGCGGCTCGGGGGAGACAGGGTTTTCTGTGCGGCTTGGGTGAGAGTTTTGCTCCCTTGTGCAGCTCGGAGGAAACTTGGTTCCCTGTGGGGCTTGGGTGAGAGTTTTGCTCCCTTGTGCGGCTCGGGGGAGACAGGGTTTTCTGTGCCGCTTGGGTGAGATTTTGCTCCCTTGTGCGGCCTGGGGGAGACTTTGGTTCCTGTGCGGCTTGGGTGAGACTTTGTTTCCTTGTCGTCAGGACCGACTCCCCCCCCCCAGTGAGTCCCTTCCCCCGGGTGGGCGCCTGGAAAGGCAAGTTGAGCAACCGGAATAGTCGGGGGAGATAGGGCCAGCTATCTGGACTCTCAGGTGACCTAGAGCAATCCACCCCCTTGGGCCCTGGAGCGGATCAGGGACTCCCCAAGGGTGAGGGCAGAGCCTGAAAGGGTAGACTGAGGGAACTCCTTCAAGGGAGGTTTGGAGGGGGCGGAAATCCATTGACTCCCAGAGAAAGGAGGGGGGATTGAGAGCTAGGCTCAACAGCGCCAGTAACCATTGTGGCCAGGAGTGGAACTGCACTGCTGACAGAAATAAGGAGCAGAAAAGGGAAAAGACCCACAGCAGGAAGGCTGAACTCTAGGAAGCAAAGGGGAGGAGAAAGGGCTAGGCTCAACAAACTCACCCAACAGGCCCCTCTAGAAACACCTTCAGGAAGGGGTCAAAGCAGGCCAAAATTAGAAGCCACAGCACTCCAAAATACACCATTAAATACAAAGAACAATGCGTAAAGCAAGGAAATCGCTAATAACTGGAGACACCATGACAAACCCTATCAAATTTCCAAGTCCACCAAAACGCACAGATCCATGGGAAGAAGACCTAAAAGCTGTCATGAGGAAGGAAATGCAAGAATTAATAAAAGATTTGAAAGAAACCCTAGCAACCGAGTATAAGAAATCCATGGACGAACGAATCAGCCAAATTAAAGAAGAAATGTCAAAGAACATGAGAGATTCCATACAAAAAGAAGTGAAGGACTTAAAAGACAAAGTAGCAAGACTTATGAGCAGAAACACAGAGTTGGAGAAGCACATCGAAGAACTCGAAGGAAAACTACAATCAAAAAATGATCAAGAAACCAACAAAGAAATAAAAGGCAAAGCACTGGAAGGAAAAATCCAATATCTAATGAACAAAGACAAAAGAAACAATCTAAGAATTGTGAGTATACCAGAAGGGGAGGAAATAGGGAAGGGGGAAGAACAGGTAGTCAGGGAGATAATAACAGAGAACTTCCCCACACTCTGGAAAGACACTTCAGGACAAATCCAGGAAGTCAAGAGAGTCCCTAATAAAATAGACCCTAATAAACCCACACCAAGACACATAATAATCCAAATGGCAAAAAACAAAGAGAAAGAGGAACTCCTAAAGGCAATAAGGGAGAAAAAAAACCTCAAGTACAAAGGAAAGGACATAAGAATCAAACCGGATCTTCCATTTGAAATAATTCAAGCAAGAAGACAGTGGAATGACATATTTACACGACTGAATGAAAGAAACTTCCAACCCAGGGTCTAATACCCAGCAAAACTATCATTCATATGGGAGGGCAGACTAAAAACATTCTCAAACATGAACGAACTTGAATTATTTGTGCAAACTAAGCCGATCCTAAGCGACTTACTCAGAGATGAATTACACAATCCAAACCCCCGATTGTAACAACAACCACTGCACACAATACAACTGCACAACAGTCCTCTCTATCAATAATTTCCCTAAATGTGAACGGACTAAACTCTCCATTTAAAAGACACATAGTAGAGAACTGGGTTAGGAAAAATAAACCGGACTTCTGCTGTCTGCAAGAAACACACCTACAGCTACAGGATAAGCACAGGCTTAGAATAAAAGGATGGAAAGTAATTATTCAGGCCAATGGAAAACAAAAAAGAGCAGGGACAGCCATTCTTATATCAGACCAAATTGTATTCAACCTCAAGAAAGTGATCAGAGACAAAGAGGGACACTACTTACTGATCAGGGGAACATTAGATCAAGAAACACTAACCCTGATCAATATCTATGCACCTAATGTAGAGTCAGCAAAATATGTGAGGCAACTACTGGAAAACCTGGAGAAACACATGAAGGGAAATGTGATAATAGTAGGGGACCTCAATACTCCACTATCACCACTGGACAGATTCACCAAACAGAAAAATAACAAAGAAATAAGAGCTCTAAATGAAAAATTAGAAGATTTAGGGCTAATAGATTTATATAGAGCCCTCCATCCCCAGAAAGCAGAATACACATTCTTCTCAAACCCACATGGAACCTTCTCCAGAATAGACCATGTCTTAGGATACAAAGCCAACCTATATAAGACAACAAAGGTAAGGATCATAAGAAGTACCCTTTCGGGGCCGGGCGGTGGCGCTAAAGGTAAGGTGCCTGCCTTGCCTGCGCTAGCCTTGAACGGACCGCGGTTCGATCCCCCGGCGTCCCATATGGTCCCCCAAGCCAGGAGCGACTTCTGAGCGCATAGCCAGGAGTAACCCCTGAGCGTCACCGGGTGTGGCCCAAAAACCAAAAAAAAAAAAAAAAAAAAAAAAAAAGAAGTACCCTTTCAGATCACTATGCAACAGAGGTTAAAATTGATGTCAAGAAGAAGCAATGGAGGAAAACTAGTACCTGGAGATTAAACAACATCCTGCTCAACAACAGCTGGATCAAAGAACAACTCAAGGAAGAAATAAAAAGATTCCTTGAGACAAATGACAATGAAGAGACAACATGTCAAAATTTATGGGACACAGCAAAAGCAGTAATTAGGGGGAAACTCATAGCAATAGAGGCCTATGTTAAGAAACAGGAAAATAACAAAACCAACAGTTTAAAAGATCACCTCAAAGAATTGGAACAACAGCAACAGAGAAATCCAACCACAACCAGAAGGCAAGAAATAATAAAAACCAGAGCAGAAATAAACAACATCGAAACCAAGAAAACAATACAAAAAATCAATGAGACCAGGAGTTGGTTTTTCGAAAAAATAAACAAGATAGACAAACCATTGGCAAAACTCACCAAAAAAAAGAGGGAAAACACCCAAATCAACAGGATCACAAATGAAAGGGGAGAGATTACAACAGAACCCCAAGAAATACAACATATCATGAGATCATACTATGAACAACTATACTCAACTAGGCTAGAGAACCCAGTAGATATCGACAGATTCTTAGACAAACACCCTCTTCCAAGACTGGAAAAGGAAGATCTAGAAATCCTAAACAGACCAATCACCTCAGAGGAAATTGAAGACGTAATTAAAAAACTCCCTAAGAACAAAAGCCCAGGCCCAGATGGATTTACAAGTGAATTCAATCAAACATTGCAAGAAGACTTACTACCACTTTTCCATAGGCTTTTCCAAACCATAGAAAAAACAGGAATCCTCCCCAACTCTTTTTATGAGGCTAATATCACACTCATTCCCAAAGAAGGCAAAGACACCACCAAAAAAGAAAACTACAGACCAATCTCACTAATGAACATAGATGCAAAGATACTTAACAAAATCTTAGCAAACCGAATTCAGCACTTCATCAAAAAGATCATACATCACAACCAAGTGGGATTCATACCAGGAATGCAAGGTTGGTTCAACATACACAAATCAATCAATTTGATACATCACATCAACAACACGAAACACAAAAACCACATGATCATATCAATCGATGCAGAGAAGGCATTTGACAAAATCCAACATCTTTTCATGTTAAAGACACTCAGAAAAATAGGGTTAGAAGGAACTTTCCTCAAGATAGTTACAGCTATATATGAAAAGCCAACAGCCAACATTATACTTAATGGCGAGAAACTAGAAGCATTCCCACTAAGGTCAGGAACTAGACAAGGCTGTCCACTCTCTCCACTCTTATTCAATATAACCTTAGAAGTCCTAGCAATAGCAATCCGACAAGAGAAGGGAATCAAAGGAATTCAAATAGGGAAAGAGGAACACAAGCTATCTCTATTTGCCGACGATATGATGATATACATTAAAAACCCTAAAGAGTCCACAGTAAAACTCCTAGAAACAATCAGCCAATACAGCAAAGTGGCTGGATACAAAGTCAATACACAAAAGACAGTAGCGTTTCTATATACAAAAAATGAAGTTGAGGAGAGAGAGATTAAAAATACAATTCCATTTAAGATAGTATCAAAAAATATCAGGTATCTAGGAATCAACCTTACAAGAGAAGTGAAAGACCTATACCAGGAAAACTTCAAAACACTCCAGAAAGAAATTGAAGACGATCTAAAGAAATGGAAGAACATCCCATGCTCATGGATAGGTAGAATTAACATAATCAAAATGACTATCCTACCCAAACTCCTATATAGATTTAATGCAATCCCTATCCAAATCCAGACACAATTCTTTAAAGAATTAGAACAATCATTAACAAAATTCATCTGGAACCACAAAAGACCCAGGATAGCCAAACACATACTGAAAAACAAGAAGCTGGGTGGAATCTCCTTACCTAACTTGAAACTATACTATAAAGCCATAGTAATCAAAACAGCATGGTACTGGAACAGAGACAGGACTTCAGACCAGTGGGTCAGGACAAAATTCCCAGACATAAACCCCCAGATATACAGCCAACTAATATTTGATAAAAGAGGCAAGAATCTGAAATGGAACAAAGAAAGCCTATTCAACAAATGGTGTTGGCACAACTGGAAAACCACATGTATGAAATTGAAAATCAACCCATACCTCACTCCTTATACAAAAGTCAACTCAAAATGGATCAAAGACCTTGAAATCAGACCCGAATCTATAAAGTTTATTGAGAATAAAATAGGGAGAACACTCGAAGACCTATATATCAAAAAGGTCTTTGAGAATGGAGCACCAATGGCAAGAACCTTAGCAGCAAACATAAACAAATGGGACTACATCAAACTAAAAAGCTTCTGCATGGCGAAAGAAACCTTACTTAATGCAAGAAGACAGTTAACAGAATGGGAAAAAATCTTTTCACTAGACATATCAGATAAAGGGCTGATATCTAGAACTTACAAAGCACTCAGAAAACTGAGCCCCTCAAAACCAAACAAAGCCATAAAAAATGGGGAGAAGAAATGAATAGACACTTCTCTGATGATGACAGAAGGATGGCTAACAGACACATGAAAACATGCTCACCTTCACTCATCATCAGAGAGATCCAAATCAAGACAACAATGAGATACCACCTTACACCAGTGAGGATGGCTCACATCAAAAATACTGAGAACAATCTTTGTTGGCGTGGATGCGGTATGAAGGGAACTCTCATCCACTGCTGGTGGGAATGCCCCCTAGTCCAACATCTATGGAGAACAGTCTGGAGAGTACTCAAAGATCTCAGAATTGAGCTCCCTTTTGACCCAGCAATTGCACTCCTAGGTATATACCCCCAAGTTGGAAGAACATTCATTCCAAAATACGTGTGCACCCCACTATTTATCGCAGCACTCAGTATAATAGCCAAATCTTGGAACCAACCGCGATGTCCAACAACAGATGAATGGATCATTAAGATGTGGTATCTATACACAATGGAATATTACATGGCAGTCAGAAATGATACAATCACAGATTTTGCAGCAACGTGGATGGACTTAGATCATGTTATGTTAAACGAAGTAAGTCAGAAGACAAAAGATAAACACAGAATGGTAGCACTATTCTGAAGCACATAGAACATACATCTCAATCACGACTAATACTTAACAATCAAATAACAGGGTCTAACAGGGTAGAAACTCCAACCACTGTAATAGTCAACATATACCTCGGAACAGTGCCCAAAACACATGAAAAAGGAACAACACAAACTCGCGACTACACATTATACCACAAAGAAAACAGCAACACCAGAACAGCAGCATAGAGAGAACAGGTACGTAATTAACCTTCTACAATAATGGCCCATAATAATCATGTAGAGATTGTATACAGGAACACAGGTAAAGAATACCAAGGCAAACCACTGGCTCCAATGGAAACATCCCATAAAACTACGTATTAATGCCTCTATCTTACTATATTTAAAATAACCTCTCAGCTTTTCTGTCCACAGGCGTTCTTGGATACAAAGGGCGGACAAGCTAAGATGGCAACTCGGGATACCACACGAGATACCATACCCAGTTTGCACTACGAGTTGGCCCTGAGAAAACTCTTTAACATACACTTTATCCCTAGGTTTACCTTCTTTTAGGGTCTCAAGCACGTGACCAGTCAGACCACCGAAGCAGTAACAGCGACGTACAGACCCAAACTACATGCTCTATTCACTGAAAACATTCAAGCAAACCAGCATTCCCTTGCTATTTTCTCCTCTCTTCTCACCACTTTCTTGGTTATTTTTTTCTTTTCTATTCTTTTCTTTACTTTCTATCCTTTCTCTTCTCCCTTTCTTTCTAATGTATTTTTCTCTTTTCTCCCTCCCTACCCCTTCCATACACCTTACCCTTTCCCCCCTCTGGAACTATCCCTCCACCCCTCAATCCCATCCAGACCTCCCTCTATATTAAAACACTTCACCCTCAGTCCTTAATCTATTAGGCAACAAGATCGACCTCCTACCCAACGAACCAGTACCCAGCACCCAAGAGAAGGGACACCCAGTCAAACCCACACCTCGTCCCGGGCAAGAAAAGACAGCCAACTCCCCTGCGGACTCATGCTGCGAGGCCCTCCCTACCAACTCCCCCTAACATGGACTGTCTCTTGAAACCGGACCTAGGTCCAAAAGTATCCCCAATGCAAGAACTCTTCCAAGACCTCCCTGCCGCAAATTTTTACCAACCTGAAGAAGGTCAGGGGGTGTGATAGGAAGATGCCTGGGAACCCACACATCACAAGAAAAACCCAAAAGACAATGGGAAAAACTGTACTTCCAACATAGGCATAAGACCTGTAATACACCACTTCGTTATCTGCTCTCCCCCAAATGTAAGGTAGTCTTTTGCACCACTTTGGTCCTTTAAAAACTTCGCTAACTCATTTTCGTTCTTTTTTTTTTTTTCCTCTTAAATTTATTTATTTATTTTCTTAAATGTTGGTCCTATATATACATTTGTGAGCACATACGTTTTTATTTATTTTATTTTATTATTATTATTATTATATATTTTTTTTATCATTTTTGGGTATGTGACCTGTGTCTGTTATCCCCTCTGTCCACCCCCAACCACACCGACAATACAATGTGGCTCCACCTCCCCCTGCAAAGACACACTAAATAATGGGGAAACCTTACATATAAAAAAAAGAGCTCTTATCTACTAGAGATGGGAACTCATAGTTGTTTACAATACAGGGGTATCTCCTACCTTGAAAATATGTCATGTGGAATCACCTAGACCTCAGATGATTAGATGCCATTCATCCAGCCTTGAACCCTGGATCCCAGACATAGAATCGGCACAGCTCTTCACAACAGCTACAGGAAACAAACTCCATCCGGAACAGCCTTAATACTGCGGGGTCAACAACAAGGACCAGCTCTAACATGATATCCTGACAAAGAGGAAAATGTGAACAACTTGACCTTAGAGCAGATTAGCCTACCTTACCAGCTAACGACAAGACAAAACCAGAAGACTCGGCACCCTTTGGTAGGTCCAAAAGCCAAGATCGTGACTTACAGATGACTGGCTACTAGAACCACGACCAGACAGTATACATCTTGGGACCAATAAAAAAGCCCTAGTTTAGGGTTTGAACTATGACTTGCACAATAAGCATGACCCCCAGTCCCAAAGGTCTGACAGAGACAACTGCAACAGAATGGGCCTCCTGGAAGCACAAAGAAAGACGCTAACCTAGGTGCCATCCTAGGTTCAGTGCAAAGACCAAGGTCACCAACCACAGAAGATGGACTAAAACGACACTGAGGTAACAGAACCTCTAGAACCACAAAGACTGACCTCACCATAAGTCCTATCTCAGGATCTGTGCAGATACTGAGACCTCTAAACACAGAGCTCTGAGTGTATCACCCTGGACAGAACAGAAGTCTTCCACACGCCAAAAAACACCACCAGGAGAATAAATGATCCTGAGCAAAGTCTGGAGCTGATCCCATGACAGTATACTCCAAGGACGGAGAAACCCCATATTTCTTAGGCCATGTGAATTCCTTTTCGAATGACCCCAATATTTACTGTGCCAGGGCAGGAGGGGAAAAAACAAAAATACAAAAAGCACAAAAACTTAGTATTTTATATATATGTATATATATGTGTGTGTGTATATATATATACATATATATCTTTTACCTTCATTTATTATTGTTATTATTATTTTTATTTACCTATCTATTTTGGTCTATTTCTCTGTTTGGGTGTGATTATTGAAATCGTCGTCCCCAATTATACTTATTTTTTTCTATTCTTTTCTTTTCCCTCGTTATGTGCTATGCCATGTTTCTTATTTCAAGACCATGGCGTGTTTTTGGTTTGTTTGTTGGTTTTTGTTCTGTTTTTTGTTTGTTTGTTTGTCTGTCTGTTTTGCTTTGTTTTTCGGCTGTTTTTTTGTGGTGCTTATCGATATAGCTGGAGTCCTCACTGGATAATTGACACTTTTTTTGGTACTGGTGGAGTGTTTCACCTTCTTTCTCTCCTTCATCTCCCAAATCGATGATGAGAGCCTCTAGAAGGATTCCACCCATTTTGGGAGTATTAGACTCTTACCCCAGTTTATTTATCTTCTCCTTCTCAGGCAAAACCACGCAACTTGAACTAGCTAGTCCTGCCTACAGTTAGAGGGGGAGATAAGGGAGGCATCAAGACCAAACAGGTGCAAGACTACTAAGTAGTGGGTTGGATACAGAGGGGACCACATATTCTAGCCGCCCTGGGGGTGAGGGAAGAGGAAATGGGAGGTAGGACAACAACGGAGGGGTAGGGAGGACAATTTGGGGATGGGAATCCCCACTGATTTTATGTAAATATGTACCTAAAATGTTATTGTCAACAATATGTAAGACACTATGATCAAAATAAAAATTATATTAAAAAAATACATATACATATGCATATGTTGTTTGAGGGAGCATACCCGGCAGGGATTACTCCTGATTTTGTTCTTGGGCATCATGTCTGGTGGATCTGGCAGACTCTATGGATACTGGGTTTTGAACCCAGGTGGGCCGTGTACAGGGCCAATGCCCTGACCATTATACTATCATGTTGGCCTTATTAATATGCATTTTTGAGACTAAAAATAATTAAACCTTCATAGTTGATAAACTCTAAGAGAAAGAGAAAAAATATTCCCTGAGCCAGAGCTATAGCACAGCAGTAGGGCGTTTGCTTTCAAGCGGCTGACCCAGGACTGACCTGTGTTCAATCCCTGGCGTCCCACAATGGTCCCCTGAGCCAGGAGCTATTTCTGAACGCATAGCCAAGAGTAACCCCTGACAGTCACCAGGAGTGTCGCAAACAACAAACAAACATAAGAAAGAAAAATAAAAGAAAAAGGATTTCCAAATATGTAGAATAAAACAATATAACAATTAATAGGAAAAATAGGTGACTATAATAAAATCTAAGTAGTTGTTGCAACATTTTATGTTTGTTTATTTCAGTTTTGCTGCCACATAAAGAAATACTGGCTCTATGCTCAGCAGTCAATCCTATCGGGGGCTGGGAAACCATATGCATTAAAGGAATCAAACCCAGGTTCGTTGTGTGCAAAGCATGCTTCATGCCTGGCCCTTACATTCTGCCTTTGTATGTTCTTTTTGTAGAGGTTCGTTGTGTGCAAAGCATGCTTCATGCCTAGCCCTTACATTCTGCCTTTGTATGTTCTTTTTGTAGAAAAATTATTCCCAGAGAGTGATCAGAGGGCTCCGAGCACCTGAGCACTCATCCTGGTGACCCATTCTACCAGACCACTATTTTTATGGAAATGCTTGAGGATATGGTACTTGTAGGGGAATTAGTCATACTTGGATGATGCTGGGTATCTCCAAATCTGTAACTGAGTGATGACCAGGGGACCATGTTTTGCCCAGAATCTACTAGGGTCTGCTTCATGCAAGACACATTCTGCAACACCAGTTGTATCTTTGTGATCCTACATAATTTTCCAATAAGACAAAAATTAATATTCAATTTTTTACATGTAATACATTTCATTAAGTATGTGTTTTTAGGTCAGTTTCTCAATTGTGACTGTATTTTAATAATGTACAGCTACAAAATTATACTACACCATAAGTACACTTTATATTCTATTAATAATTAAAACATTTAATAAAATAGTTTATATGCATGTAGCCCTTTCATCTTGCTATTTTCTGCATTTTTCACTAGTTTACTTGCATCGGGATCATATTGACTTGGCATATATTTATCTTCTATAAAAAAATAAGTAACATTTATAATATAAATCCAAAACAATTTTCTAAGATTGCATTATTCTATTTGGATTTTACAGCTCTCTTGTATGCCTAATTAAAATTATTTATATATGTTTTAGGTTGCAGTTATTAATACAATGGCTCCCCAGAGATATTTTAATTGGTTTGCTGCAATAGTCCCCTGTGACTCTTTTGAGGGGGAAATGCAGATAAATTGAAGATTTTTAGTTTTGGGAAAAACTATTTCCTTGCAAAAAGATTAAAGATTTTTTAAATGCCTGCACACTTTCTTTCACAAATTTATTGAAAGTAAGTAAAATAATCTGTATTAGGACTTCCCTAACTCTTAATGATAAGTAATAGATATTTCTATGCATATCTCTGTATTAAACACTTTGTACTATCACAAAAATACTGACCTGAATAGAAACGATTTCAAAGATTTTATGACTCATAAAATTTTATGTATTACTTTTATACTGTCAGTAATGATCATCAGTTCCTAATTCATTGAGCTTTTGTTAATTAAAAATATTTGCTGTTTTACTATAATGATTTCACAAATTACACATTTCAATTTTTTAAATTAGATAGCATTGCTCACTAATAGCTCAGAAAAATATACTCTTTCTGTTGTTAAACAGTGAACCTACTCTAAAGTTAACAAATTAAAATCTTAATGTTTATTTTCTACTGTCTTATTCTATTTTCAGGTTTTTTTAGCTTTACTTCTAAAAATAAGTTACTTCCCAGGAAAACAATTCAGCAAAAAAATGTAGTAATATTATCTGAATCTTATCTTATTAGTCTAAATATAAATTGATTACTTGGGGTTGTCTGTGAAATTTTCTTCACTATGATATAAATTTTTTCCACATCACAAATTTTATAATCTCTTGAATTTTTTTATTGTACTTTCTATTAGCCTAAGAAGGCCTCGCCAAATTCAGATATAAATTTTCTATTAAACCAGTTCATTCATATACTGCATCTCACTCAATGCAGTAAGATCTCCTCCTAAAATGATTCAATACACTTAGTTGGCATTGATAAGAAAATTGAAAACAGATGCAAAAAGACATAAAGTCTAATAATTGTTATAAAAATATAGTACATTGATATCAGTTATCATAAAAAAGAACTATTTGGTTTTGAGTCATCAAATTGCTGACAGACCACATGGGACCATATTATTGTGAGTAGATTTTTATTTCTTTTTTTTTTTTTTTGTGGGTCACACGCGGCAGTGCTCAGGGGTTTTTCCTGGCTCCAGGTTCAGAAATTGCTCCTGGCAGGCACGGGGGACCATATGGGATGCTGGGATTCGAACCGATGACCTTCTGCATGAAAGGTAAGTGCCTTACCTCCATGCTATGAAATATTTATTTCTTATTCATTTTCTAATCAATTTAAATTTTACTTCTCAAAACATTATTTATTAATAGTTCTAAAAACAATTATATTAATGAATTTGTGTATTACATCTACAGTCTTTTGTGGTCATTTTATTGTTAATTTCTATTTATTTATGAATGTAAAATCTAATTACCTATATCTATGTATATATATCTAATTATTTACATATAGAGTTTATGTTATCATTTTGCTATTATGCTTTAATAATTCAATGCAATTGAAATTAATTTATTGACATATTGTGTATTTAATTTTAACAAGCAAAACTTATATGAGCTTATTTTAAATATTTATTCTAGACTCACAAGACTATTTCTTAGTTGAATTCTTAAATCTGAAAGATCTCAACAAAAAATAATGAAAAATCATACTTCTGTGACAGAGTTCATTCTTCTAGGATTAACAGATGACCAGGATTTAAATATTTTTATTTTTATATTTTTATTTTTTACTTATATACTGAGTGTAACTGGAAACTTGACAATTATCACACTTACTCTGATAGATTCACAACTCAAAACTCCCATGTATTTTTTCCTTAGGAATTTTTCTGTTTTAGAAATTTCATTCACCACTGTCTCTATTCCTAGATTCCTGGTCAGCATTATAACAGGGGATAAAACTATTTCATACAATTCTTGCATGACTCAAGTCTTTTTCTTTTTACTTCTTGGTTCAACTGAATTTTTTCTTTTGACTGTTATGTCTTATGATCGTTATGTAGCCATCTGTAAACCTCTACATTACACAACAATTATGAACAGCAGAGTCTGCAAACAGCTTGTATTTAGTTCTTGGCTGGTTGGATATCTTATCATCTTTCCACCTGTGATAATGGGGCTTCAACTGGATTTTTGTGACTCCAATATAATTGACCACTTCAGCTGTGACTCTTCTCCTATGCTGATGCTCTCCTGCACAGACACTGCGGTCCTGGAGCTCCTGGCATTTTTCTTGGCAGTATTTACACTCATGGTAACATTAGCATTGGTGATTCTTTCCTATGCATTCATTTTGAAAACAATTCTTAAAATTCCCTCTGCTGAGCAAAGGAAAAAGGCTTTCTCCACTTGTTCTTCACACATGATTGTTGTCTCCATTTCTTATGGAAGTTGCATTTTTATGTATGTCAAAACCTCAGCAAAAGAAGGAGTGGCTTTGACTAAGGGAATAGCTGTGCTCAATACCTCTGTTGCCCCTATGCTAAATCCTTTTATTTACTCTCTAAGAAACCAGCAAGTAAAGCAGTCCTTTATGAAATTAGTCAACAAGTGCTTCACAAATAAAATATAATTATGAGAAAATGGTAGTATAAATTTCATATAAAACTTTATGTTTAACACAGTATTACCCTCATTGTTTTCTTTATTCATGGTAACTTCTTGTCCCTTACTCTTTCTTCAATTATGCCATTTCAACTTTATCAGTATAATTATTTTGCTTGCAAGAATTGCAATAAATAATAATGTCATAAGTAAGTTTTAATAACCATTTAAGTAAAATTTTATTTTGCATACAAATTAAAAGTGAAATAGTAGATTTACAATACAATTGAGAAACAAATCCTATTTTTGTCTAATAATTGAGAAATCAGTAATTTCTCCTGCTGAGTAGTATTCCTTTTTAAATATGTTTCTCCTTCATACTTTTAGTATTATAAATGTTTATTTTGTGTTTTTACATTATTTCTTTTTGATATATTCTATCTTTAATTTTATAACATTCTGATTATTGGTTTTTAAACAAATTATAAGGTTATTACTTAATTCTTTTGATATATTTTGTAAACTTCTAAAAATAGCCTTGTCCTAAATCACATAGGACAAAATACAATGTTGATAATTCCATAAAGACATTATTCTCTTGTGTATGTGTGTGCATTCCCCCCCCCTTTTTTTTATTTTGTTTTGTTTTTGTGTTACAAGCAGCAATGCCCAGGGTTTACTCCTGGTTTAACACTCAAGAATCATTTCGAGCACACTTAGGAGATCTCAAAGGATGCCACAGATTGAATGGGGGTTCTCTGCATGCAAGATTAGCACCCAACCTACTATATTATCGCTACAGACCCTATCTTTTGCATTTTTAGCAATTAAAAATGTAATTTCTTCTCCATTTTCACTCAATGTTAAACATAGTGGTGGCCGTGGAAAGGTTACTCAAAGGTTGGATTACCTGACACCAGAGCACCTTACCCTGGTATATTCTATCTCAGCAACCCTGAGACTTGCTACTTTAGAGAAAAATTTGCTTGACCAATGTATTGTGATCTGGTTTCAGTCCAACCAAATATGCTGTTAACACCAGCTCTTCATACCATGCTCCCACTAATCACCGAGTATGCCATAAAATAAGAATTCAAAAAAAAAAAAAAAAGCGTTGATGACTATAAGGGGGAATACATGGTGCTTTGTATTTCACCTTTGTGTGTCTTATCATGATCATGGCATTTAGTGACATAATCAAGAATTTTAATTATGTGAACTCTGAGGTAGTCACCATGAATTCCTTCCTATGTTTTCCTTCTGATCTGGATAAACACAACTTGAATAAACGTGCAGGAAAATAATGATTTGGGACACATAAACATTATGCTACTGTTAGATCTGATTAATTAAATAGGCCCTTTGAGACTAAAGACTCTGGCTTCTAGAAGGTCTTGATATTGCTATGAGTGGCCTCTTCATCATCGGCCCCAATGAGTCATCAAGCATATGAGTATCAATGACCTACCTCAGAGTGAACCTCAGTGTGGAAGAGACCCTGTGCTTGTTGAAGGCATTCCAGTTCTTGGAAACCCATAGAGAAGTCAGCCCAGAGAACTGAACACCAGATTCACCAACAATCAAGTCACATCCAACGGAATCCAAAGAATATTTGGTAAGTTAACCTAGTAGATCCGACATATCCCTGCAGCGCCACACATCAAAAAGGAACCATAGTTGTGCCTCAAACTCACATGCTAGATAATTTATACATGGCAAAGCCCAATTGTGCTTATAACCAGAAATATCATGTTGATTTGTTTTTAATTAATAATGGTTAAGGTTATTTTTATTTGTTTGTTTTGTCTTTCAGGTATTGAGTCTAGTTCTCATGCTTGCAAGCATATGCTAATGAGTTAACCACCATTCTTTGTTCCAGTCCAGGATAATTAAAGCTTTTGTGGCTAGTTACTAATTTAAAAAATCCTTTGAAGGTAACCAGAATATATGATTCTCCTAGCTCTTGGATCATGTTTTCAGTGGGCAAAGAAAATGTTCTTTCTTAGCCTACATTGAATCTGTAGGCATCACAGCAATACAGTAAACACCAAAGGTCCTGATCAAGTCATAATATTTTCTCCTTGAAATCCTTCTCCTTTAAGATAATTTACATATACTTTTTTCATAGTAGCCAATATTATAGTTATATCTTAGCATCAATAGTATAACTCCTGCTTAGATGTATAAGTAATCAAAAACTGTGAATCATGTTTTTGTAAAAACAACAGTGTCAAAATGACTTTAATGATCATGCATGGTCCGTATTCCTCAGCTTATTTTATTTGTTTTTCCAGCTGACTTAAAATGTACAAGTATTTCAAACTATTGATTGAGTGTAATTATCAAGTGTATTTATTGAATAAATTTTGAATTAATTGTAATTAATTTTTGGAAATATTTAAATATAAAGTACATAACAAAATAAACATATTTTAAAATAAAAAAGAAACAGGAAAATCATAGACTTTATTTCAGGTAGTTTTCAAACTTTCTGGAACACCAATGATGGCTTAAAGTAATTTTCTTTAAGTTTATATATTTACTTATCTTTATTGTCTCCAAACAGTATTTGGAATGACTACTACACACAAAACCAGAAGTAAGACCTGTGCAAAGTCAGATGTGTGCATCAAACAAAACAAACAAAATTGCTTCTATCTATACTTATGTAAGAATAATTGGTAAATATAAATGCCAACAGCTTGTATATTTAAATTTACATTCCACATACTTAGAATATTTTAAATATTTAAGATCAAGAAAGTTCTGTGTAAGTGCCAAAGCTAAATTTTTATGAATTTCATTTACTTCAAGAACATTAAGACAAAATTAACATCCATATTAAAATGATTTAATCTTGTGATTCTGAAATTCACTTGACTAAATTTAAACAATGTCCATAACTAATATCTTTCTATTGTTTTTGAAAACACTTATTATCTGAAAAAAATTCTTTGATAATATTTTTATCTTAATCAAATTTTAAACAAGTATTTTTTGTATTTATTTGGAGAAAGTGTTTCATGTCCTATTTAAAAAATGTTTTATGGTAGTTCAAATTAAATTATTAATTTATAAAATAAAATATCCCAAGAATATTTTCATTATTTTCCATGGCAAAATTGTATCTTTATCTAATTTTAAAAAGTAGCAAAACCTAATAATAAATTCAGTTAAACTTGAGAAGTATGCTGGAGTTCTCATCATAGTCATCATAGATATACATTTCCAGCTATACCAAATTATAATTCCTTTTGCTTTCAAATTTTATTTTTTCTTTATCTTAATAAGTCCATGTAAATATAGTAGTCTTTTTAAATTATTGTTGCAGATATATCTAGACAACCCAGCTGGGATATTCTTATTTACAAAGAGGACCCAATGTCTGCCTCAGCTTCTTGGATCTTTGTGGCTAAAAATATCCCAGCTGGGGAGCCAGAGAGATAGCATGGAGGTAGTGTGTTTGCCTGGCATGCAAAAGGACAGTGGTTCAAATCCCTGCAGCCCATATGGTCACCCGAGCCTGCCAGGAGCGATTTCTAACTGTAGTGCCAGTAACCTCTGAAAGCTGCCGGGTGTGATCCAAAAACCAAAAACAGAAAAAAACAAAAACAAAACAAAAAAAATCCCAGCTGGGTTAACTAGACAAGGTGCTTCCTTTTCTCAGATTGCAGTGACTTGGGTTCAAAAACTATGTTTATGAGACACAGAGAAGCTCACTGACTGCCTGCCTGTCTCAGTGTCTTGGGACTATTTGAGTAATTCTTTTATTTTGGTTTAGAATTATTTTTACTAGTCATAATATTTTTAGTTTGTTTCTTCTGTTTTATAACTCGATATCCAAATCAGCAGTGATCATAACTTTGCTCAGTCTCTGTGCTCAGGAATAAGTCAAGAATCAATCATGGAACCACATGAAATGTTCAGGTTCATATTGCTGCTAGTTATATTGTATACTTTCATCAATCATTTTGGATTAATTTTTAACATTTTTCTTAATTTTTCCTCTATCCCTTTCTTTTCTTTTCTTATTTTAATTTTTTCTTTCTTTCTGTTTTTTTCTTTCTCTTTCATTCTTTTTCTTTCTTTATTTCTTCCTTCCTTCCTTGCTTCTTTCTTTTTCTTTCTTTCTTTCTTTCTTTCTTTCTTTCTTTCTTTCTTCTTTCTTTCTTTCTTTCTGTCTTTCTTTCTTTCTTTCTTTCTTCTTTCTTTCTTTCTTTTTCTCTCTCTTTCTTTCTTTCTTTCATTTCTTCTTTCTTTCTTTCTTTCTTTCTTTCTTTCTTTCTTTCTTTCTTTCTTTCTTTCTTTCTTTCTTTCTTTCTTTCTTTCTTTCTATTTCTCTCTTTCTCTTCCTCTCTTTCTTTCTTTCTTTTTCTTCTTTCTTCTTTTTAATTTCTTTTTTCTTCTTTCTTCCTTTCTTTCTATTTCTCTCTCTCTTTCTTTCTCTTTCTTTCTCTCTCTTTCTTTCTTTTTCTTTCTTTTTTCTTCTTTCTTTCTTTTCTTTCTTTCTTTCTTTTTCCTTCCTTCCTTCCTTCCTTTCTTTTTCTTTTTCTTTCTTTCTTTCTTTCTTTCTTTCTTTCTTTCTTTCTTTCTTTCTTTCTTTCTTTCTTTCTTTCTTTCTTTCTTTCTTTCTTTCTTTCTTTCTTTCTTTCTTTCTTTCTTTCTTCTTTCTTTCTTTCTTTCTTTCTTTCTTTCTTTCTTTCTTTCTTTCTTTCTTTCTTTCTTTCTTTCTTTCTTTCTTTCTTTCTTTCTTTCTTTCTTTCTTTCTTTCTTTCTTTCTTTCTTTCTTTCTTTCTTTCTTTCTTTCTTTCTTTCTTTCTTTCTTTCTTTCTTTCTTTCTCTCTTTCTTATTACAGGAAGCCCTCATAGCTTTATCCTAGTTATATGCCAAATATCATTCCTGGCTGCATATGCAATGTTGGTAATTAAACCCATAGCCAGTGAATCAAAGACTTTTAACTCCTATTAGATATATTGGGTTCTTAAATGAGCTCTTTTATTTTACAAGTTAAAATGCAAGAAAACACAGTCACCATGTCAACATTGGCCTGCTCCTTAAATGCACTCTATTCTCAAAAGAATGTTATACTAAGTTATGACAATTGGTGAGCTCACAGGACTTCCAGCTAAAAATGGCAATCTCAGGAAAAGAGTCCTGTTTTGCCAAAGTCATGCAGTGATCTGTATCATATATATGATCTATAAGATATATACACATCTCAGAAAAATATAAGCAATTTTTATAATAAATTATATACCATTTTTTAAATTTTGGGGCCAACTTGGCAAAATTCAGGGGTTACTTCTGCCTCAGCACACATAAATAGCTCCTGGAAAGCTTGAGAACCATATGGGATGCCATGGATTGAACACAGACCTGTTCAGATTTGGCCACATTCAAAGCAAATGCCCTACTACTATGCTATCACTTTGGTCCAATTTTATACCACTTTAGTGAGAAAATGTACCATTAATAAGTTCAGTGTTATATAAAAACATTGAAAAGTAAATTTTGTAATATGGAGCATTTTTTCATGAGCCTTTTAGCCATTTGTATTTCTTCTTCGAGGAAGTGTCTGTTTATTCCTTCTTTCCATTTTTTGATGGGTTAGAAATTTTTTCTTGTTAAACTCTGCTAGTAATATGTTAGATATTAGTCCCTTATCTGATGGGTATTGGGTGAGTAGTTTGTTCCATTCTGTGGGTATCCTCTTTATTTCTTTTGAGGTGTAGAAGTTTCTCAAATTAATACAGTTTCATCTGTTTATCTCTGTTTCCACAAGTTTGGACAGTGCTGTTTCCTCCTTGAAGATGCCTTTAGTCTCAGCAGGAAGATGCAAATAAAAACAAAAATGTGGTGCCATCTATTGTCACAGAGACTGTCACACATCATAAAGAATAATAACAATCAGTGCTGGCAGGGATGTGGGGAGAAAGGAACTCTCATTCGCTGCTGGTGGGAATGCCATCTAGTCCAGCCTATATATACATACATACATACATACATACATCTATGCATATATATACTAGGAACACAAAAACACAACAAAAGTGCTTTCTGCACATCTATATTCATTACAATATCCAGAATCTGGAAACAACCCAGGTGCCCGACACACAGATGACTGGCTAAAGTAACCATGATATGTATACACAATGGAATACTATGCAGCTATTAGAAAAAATAAAATCATGAAATTTTCCTATACATGGATGGACAAGAAAACTGTTATACTGAGTGAAATAAATTAGAGGGAGAGAGTTAGATACAGAATAGTCTCTCATCTATGGGTTTTAAGAAAAATAAAAGACATTATTATAATAATACAGAGTCAATAAAGATGAGAACTGGACGGTCTGGCCTACAACATGAAGCTTACCATAAAGAACGGTGAATCCAGTCAGAGAAATAACTACATTGACAGCTGCCATGACAGTAGTAGTGAGTGAGATAAATAAAATGCCTGTCTTAAATACAGGCAAAGAGTGAGGAGGAGAGAGATGGAGGCAGTGGACAAATGAACGTTGCACTCATGAAGGGGTTTTTTTGTTTTGTATTTGTTTTTTATAACTATAACACAACTACAAACATGCTCATAATCATGATGCTTAAATAAATATATTAAATAAAAGAAAATAAAAGTTGAGTGTATCTTTAATCTATGTAAAAAGGTAAAATAAAGTAGAAAACATTGAAGACAGTTAAAAGAAAGTCAAACAGTAACTTTCTTCTTTTATTTTATCAAATCATCAAATCTTTTATGTCTTTGAAAGAAAAGATACCTTTTTTACAGCATCATTAAAAGCCTTTTTCACTTGCTTATTCCTTATGGTATAAATAAAGGAGTTCAACAAGGGTGCAACAGACCCGTTCAGTACTGCAACAGCTTCATTTATGGCCAAATCTTCCATTGAAGAGGGTTTAACATAGATGAAGATACAGCTTTTATAGGCAATAGAAACTACAATAATATGGGACGAGCAGGTTGAATAGGCTTTTTTCCTTTGTTGAGCAGAAGGAAATCTGAGAATTGTTATGATGATGCATGTGTAGGAAAGAATTACACACACTAGTGTGATAATGAGAGTAAATACAGCCATAATGATAACCATTTGTTCTATTTCCCAAATATCAGTACATGAAATCATTAGGAGGGGCCCTACATCACAGAAAAAAATGATCAACAACATTGGAGTCACAGAATTCAAGCTCAAGGCCCATGCTAAGAGGTGAGTTAATGACCACTAAGCCTGACACCCAACAGGAAAGGACTAAGATGATACATACTCTATGGGTCATGTTGGTCATGTAATACAGAGGTTTGCAGATAGCAGCATAGCGATAATAGGACATGACTGCCAGGAGGGGAAAAAACTATGTTGCTCCAAATAAAATAACAAAAAAAATAATTGAGTAACACAGACACTATAAGTAATGGCATTATCTTCAGTTGACATATTGTATAGGAATCTAGGAATACGAGCAGTTGTAAATGAGACTTCTAAGAATGAAAAATTTCTGAGGAAAAATTACATGGGTGTTTTAAGATGTGAGTCCACAAAACCGAGGATGATTATAATCAGATTCCCTGCTACACTCAGCGTGTAAGTAATAAATAGAAAGATGCAAAGTAGGATCTCAAAAAAAAAAATGGAAGAAAGAAAAGTATGATCTCTAGTTGTGGGTCATCTATTAATTCCAGCAAGATAAACTTTATTATTGTGTGGTTTCTCATTATCAAATTTTTATTTTACAAAGCAGCATGTAAAAATAAATTAAAAAGTCATGAGAAGCTATAATTTTACACTGTGACAAAATACTCTATATAAAAATGCAGCCTTCTTGTACACATATATTCTTTCATTTCATCATATTAATATTATTACAATTACCATCACATTTTGATTTTATGTGTAAGCAGTAAAATAGTCATTTAATTATGATTTTATAGCTAAAAATTCTTTCTCTAAAATCATTATACCTCAAATTTCAGATAACTTTTTTTTAGTTCAGTTTTTCATCTGGTTTTTTGGGCTCAGGGTTGATTGTAAGTAAATCAGGCCAGTGTTTAAAAACATTTTGTTTGTTTTTAGCCACATCTGGTGGTGCTCAGGGGTTACTCCTGACTATGTGCTTAGAAATTGTTCCTGGCTTGGGAGACCACTTGGTACGCCAGGGGCTCGAACCCTGGTCTGTCTTACGTCAGCCCCATGCAAAGCAAAAAGCCCTACTGCTGCGCCACCATTCTGGCCCCAGAGTTTAAAATCTTGGTATTTGGATGTGGTTCTGTTCAAGACTGTTAATGCTAATATCTACAAGTATCATAATTGGCACTGCATAGGGGAAAAACAGCTATACTTGGCAATGCATGGATGACTAAATGAGGTTGGCAATATGCAAATGATGTATCATATTATCTGCAGTAATTCTTTATATTCTATCAATAGAATTATTTTTTAACTCACATTGTGAACTGATGTATAAATAATCTAGATAAAATATAAACTTTTTCTTTTCAAGACTAATTTCTATATGTCATTCCAAATAACTAATTACTTTAACTTTCCTCAATAATACTATAAAAAGACGCATTTATCCTAGAAACAAGACAATAACTACCAATTGAATAATCTCTGAAAAATTCCATTGTCTTTTTATCTTTCTTCATTAATGAATTTCTTATATTCATAAATTGTATTTGACGTCTCTATACCAATGAATATCTTATGGCATGTGTGAAATATTATTGTCTAACATAGTTAGCATATTACCCTCTTATACATTCATGTTAGTTTTTATATAATGATTGTGGTCACTAAATGTTCCTGAATCATGAATCATATTTAAAATTGCTAATATGACCATTTAAAATGTAACTTTTCTCATTATGTTTATAATTAATTTAAAACTATATCAGGAATTCTATTTTCTATATTTTCTACATTGTTCCTACTACACTGTACTGTCTGAATTTTATTTCAATTTGGCACTGCTTTTTCTTCAACTGAAATAACTGATAATTATTTTTGAAGGTAGTATCACATTTCCTTGTTTACGTGTCATATTTTAATTAAATTAAAGACATTTTTCTAATGGATTTTATAATTCTTATTTCTTTCCTAATTCTGTCATTTTTATTTTGTTTTGTTTTGTTTGTTTTGTGGTAGGATAGGGCACTCTAGATTCTTCTAAGTGCTACTCCTGGCTCTGCACCCAATAATTTCTCCTGATAGAGCTTGGGAAAATACATGAGATGCTGAGGATGGAACTTGGGATCAGTTTCATTTAAGTATAGTGGCACATCCACTGTACTTTCTCTGGCCCCTTTTCCCTAACCCTTAATGTTTCTTTTCAGTGTTCTAAACAGTGTTCTTTAATCATATAAAACAAAGCTACTTCCCTGTATTTTATTATCTTAATATGATTTTTTGCTATTAGTAATCATTTAATGTGCTCCATTGGTTATTTTACTGTGTTCAATTAAAATACTTTTTATAAATTTATCAAAATATGCTTCAAATAAAGTTTTTGCTACATTTATCCACTTGAATGTTCCACATACACACACTTCACAAAGTTCAAATAAAACAAATATTCTTTCTTTAATAAAGCTCATTATCCATTTGCAGCATTTTAAGAATGATTTTTAATTTATAATTTTATATTTTACACTACCTTTTTTTGGCTTATGGGCCACACATGGTAGTGCTCAGAAATTATTGCTGGCAAGCTCAGGGGACCATATGGAATGTTAGAAATGGAATTTGGTAGGCTCCATAAAAAGCAAACTTCCTATCCACTGTGCTATCACTCCTATCTCAAATTGTGTGTGTGTGTGTGTGTGTGTGTGTGTGTGTGTGTGTTTTGGGGGTACACCCGTTTGACACTCAGAAGTTACTCCTGGTTATGCGCTCAGAATTTGCTCCTGGCTTGGGGTGATCATATGGAACTCCAGGGGATAGAATCGTGTAACATTGTAGGCTAGTGCTTCCAAGACTCATGACTTACCTCTAATGCCACCTCTCTGGCCTCCTATATCAAATTTTTTTAATTAATTATTTTAGGCACATGTATACAATAGTGTTAACTTTTATATTTTGTTCTTATTTTTTTTTTTAGTTTTGGAGGGAGACACAGGTACTCTGGGATATTCCTGGTTATATTTTGAGAAAGCAGACACAAGCAAGACACCATATATTTAACCAGGTATTTGAACTTATTCAAGAAAAATGTCTTATCTCTTTTTTTCTTTTTTTTTCTTTATTTAAACATCTTGATTACAAATATGATTGTGATTAGGTTTCAGTCATGTAAAGAACACCCCCTTCACCAGTGCAACATTCCCACCACCAATGTCCCAAATCTCCCTCCATCCCACCCCACCCCCACCTGTACTCTAGACAGGCTTTCCAGTTCCCTCATTCATTCACATGATTATGGTAGTTCTCTGTGTTGTTATTTCTATAACTGCACTCACCACTCTTTGTGGTGAGCTTCATGAAGTGAGGTGGAAGTTCCAGCCCTCCTCTCATTGTCTCTGAGGATGGTTGCAAAAATGACTTTTATTTTTCTTAAAACCCATAGATGAGTGAGACTATTCTATGTCTCTCTTTCCCTCTGACTTATTTCACTCAGTATGATAGACTCCATGTACATTCATGTATAGGAAAATTTCATGAATTCATCTCTCCTGACGGCTGCATAATATTCCATTGTGTATATATACCACAGTTTCTTTCGCCATTCGTCTATTGAAGGGAATCTTGGTTGTTTCCCACCGCTTTAGCCCCAAAAAATAGCAAATTATTAACCAACTTCTGGACAATTCACAGATACATTAGTGAATAAAAAAACAAAATGTTGGCTCGATAGCACAGCTGGTAGGGCATTTGCCTTACATGTGGCCAAAACTGGTTTGATCCGAACATCCCATATGGCTCCACAGCAAAGCCAGAAGTGATCCCTGAGTTCGGAGCCAGTGGTCCCAATAAGCAGTTTTGGGTGTGTGTGGTCCCAAAACAAAATAAAACAGAAACAAAATTACCAAAACTTTGAGAAATTTAACAGTGTAGACATGAATCAAAAAAGAAACACAAATAAAACTACTGAAACATATTTACCAGTAGCAGGCATTTACATACACTTACCTCAAGTTAAATCTTCAGTTAAAAACTTAAGGTTCTTTACTAACTTGGGAAATAGTGGAAAATCTCCTTTGATAAGGAGTCACTTCTATGAAAAATGGTCCTTTTGGGACCTCTCAGACTGAACAAAAGCTTAACAGAAGAAAAAAATAAATTCATGAATTTGAAATTCCTGTGTTCCTCATAATCAACTTTCTTCATCAACTTCCTTCAACCAACTTTCCTTAATAAAACTTTTTTTTTCACTCTTGTAATATATTATCAAAATGGCATGGATACATTTATTAGTCCAAATAAATATTCCTATGTAACTTTCTATGCTTATTCTTTGCCTTGTTCTTTATTTCTTATTTTTCTAGATTTACCCTAGATGAAATATTTCCCTAATTAATTTAGGGTTAGCAAAGGACATACTTAGAATAAACAGTAAAGTAGCAACTAGAAACTGCCATCCAGATTCTTCTTTGTCATTATAATTTTCTGATCCTAAACCCTACCCTGCATATACAGCAAGCAAGGACTACCTTAGAAATATTCCCTACAAGACTGATGGTTTTATGCAGTGTCTTTAAGACCAAAAAATGTTTTCTTAATTAACCATCATTTTATTTTCAAATTTTTTTATCTCTATTAAAGATAAGACATTTTATTTGAAATGATTAGGGAATAGATGAGTTTATATATATATATTTTTTTAATTTTCTTTTTTTTTTTTTTTGGTTTTTTTTTTGGGGGGGGGGCCACACCCTGTGACGCTCAGGGGTTACTCCTGGCTATGTGCTCAGAAGTTGCTCCTGGCTTCTTAGGGGACCATATGGGATGCTGGGGGATCGAACCGCGGTCCGTCCTAGGCTAGCGCAGGCAAGGCAGGCACCTTACCTCCAGCGCCACCGCCCGGCCCCCCTAATTTTCTTTATAAAGTTTATTTTTAATGATTCATTGTAAGGATGTTCTTTTAGGGTACAATTCCAGAGATTTGTCAGGATAGTTTTTCATTCTTGAAATTTACTTTATGTTTGATTATTTATTAATGTAAGCATTATTTTTAACACTAACTCTTTTTATTTGCAAAGAACTATTGAACAGTAATAGGTTATTTATTATTGTTTTATAGTAAAAATGTCAATGTAATGCATTATTATAAAAAGAAAAACTGGCAGACACTTTAATGCATCAGAGAGGAATGTTAATTATCTACCTTATACTAGTTACTTCTTTGTTCATTTTAATAATTTTATTACTGTATTTAACTGTTTTTGTTGAGATTCATGATTCAACAGTGGTCCCCCAGTCTCATCAAACTGGAAATTACTCCTCCAGGCATCTTCTAGAGAGAGTCTTTAATTCTGAAAGTCTCTCATTTTTAGATATAACACATCTCTTTAAAGACTATTAGCTTAAATGTTGGGATAAATTTTCTTTGCTCACTATCAAAGAGAGAGAACCTATTCTCTTGTCAAACCAAAAACCTTTCACTCAAATTTGAAATAGCTCTGATTTTTTTCAAGTAAGATGTTGATTTTGCTGCAACCAAGTAATGATACTTCTATTTCTCCATTCTATTTTCTGTAGATGTCTGAAATCTCCTGAGTACAAAGAAAATCCTAGTTGCCAGGTTCTAATGCAATTAATTAAGCTATTCAGTAAAGAAATCTCTTGAAGCAACTACAATCATGTACAACAGGGACATTGTCCTTTGAGATAGTAAGATAAACAGCAGAAATAATAAAGTTGCCATTATAGTATTGAAAAAATATTTATGAAGCCATTATATTTTCTATATACATTATAAGGATATGAGGCCAATATACTTTAATAATAAAAAGGTCATGATTTACTTGATGTCCTGATTGCTTCTAACATATTTCTATTACTCTTAAAAGTACTTTCTGAGAAAAATTATTTTGATGATTTTGTTCAATAAACTTGTATTTCTTACACCAGAGAGATTTATCTCTATTATTAAAGAAAAAACATACAATTCATTTGCTCACCAATAAAATTTTTATTATGGTATAGGCTATAATTCAATAATGTCTATATTTACAGTTTTATTTTACAAATGTAATGCATATCACAGCCACCATTTTTCATAATGTTAATACATTCAAAGACCTTAAATCTGTAAAGATGAATAAAGCATGGTTCAGCCAGTTCATGCCATGCATTAATAAATTGTTGATTTGAACTATTTACATCTGATATTTAAAAAAACATATGTTAAAGAAATATCTACATGTAACTACAATATTTTATGATGTAGGAAAAATGTTTAATGCTTATCTATTGATAGTAGGCATGATTATGGTTTAGCCACATAAAAAACAATATGAACACTTCTCAAAATATGAAGTGAGATAAAAAAAATGTACAAATAGAAGCTAAATAGGAATAGGAATTAATCTCTTAGCGATAAAGAAAATTATTAGAGGATGACAAGCAGTACATTTTAGGTTACAATTAATATCTATACCTTAATCTAGATTGCCCACATTTCTATAATTGCAGCATGGAAAATTTTTCTTTAATATATATAAATTTATGTCAAGAGGATAAATCCATTAATACAAAACAAATATGTCCAATCCAAATGATCTGAATTTTATTCATCTAACCACTGATCCTCAGTACTTCTAAGATGTCTTGTGTCCTGTAGAACTCTGAATATTATTAGATAAGGTTTTGGTTCTTTAATACTAAAATCTCAATGGGGAAGCCTATACTTTCATCATAAGTATAAGACCTATATAACATTATCTCTTAACCTGTTTTTCCCCAAATGTAAGGAAATCTCCATCACTTTGTTCCTTTAATTACTTTTTTACTTGATTTTTTAAAAACATCTTTTTTTCTTTATATACATGTGAGCATATATATTTTAATTTTTTGTCCTCTTTCTGTTTTCTTCTCTTTCCTCCCCCAAATGCACCAGCAATATAATGTAGCACCACTTCTTCCTGCAAAGAAATACTAAAAAAAAGGGGAAATATCATGTATAAAAACAAGCTCTTATCTACTAGGGATAAGAACTCTTACTTTTTTACAATACAGGGCATCTGCCACCTTGAACACATGTCATGTGGACCCAACTTAGACCCCAGGGAATTAGACACAGACCATCCAACCTTGACTCCTGAATCCCAGACATAGAAATGACACAGTTCTCCACAATAGCTCCAGGAACAAAATCCCCTCCGGGTCACCCTTAATACTGTTCTGACACCAACTTGTGCCAGTTCTAAAATGATATCCTGACAACGAGGAAATGGGAACAACTGGATCTAAGAGCAGGTTGTTCTATCTCACCAGCCAACGATAAGACCTGTACAACAAAGAATGTCTCTACTTCCAGAGATCTGACTGAGACAATCGCAACTGAACGGGTCTTCTGGAAACATAAGGAAATACTCTATCCCAGACTCCATCCTAGGAGCAGTGCAACAACCATGACCACCAATTACAAAAGACAGATTAAAATAACACGGAAGGAACAGAACTCCTAGAACCACAAAGAAAGTCTTTATCATAAGCTCCATTTCTTGGCCTGTGCAGCTACCAGTATCTCTAGAAACAGAGGTCTGATTTTATCACTCATGACAAAGCAGAAGTCATTTATACACCACAAAAAGCACCAAAAGGAGAGTAAATGAACAGACAAGGAGTCTATAGTCAATCCCATGACAGTATACTTCAAGGGTGGAGAAACCCTGTATATCCTAGGCCACGGGAATTCCCTCTCTAATGCTCCCAATATTTACTATGCCTATGTAGGGGGGAAAAGGCACAAAATAATCTTTCTATCTATTTATCTATTTATTTATTTATTTACTTATTTTTTTTACTTCTTTGTTTTGGTGTAGATATTGAAGTTGATGTCTCCAACTTTATTTTATGTTATTTTATCTTTCTCTTTCTTTTTGCACTCTGGCATGGTTTTATTTCAGGACCAAGACTATTAAGTGGTGCTTGCCTTTAGTGCAATAGTGCTCACTGGATATTTTATTTGATATTTCTTTTTGTATTGTTGTGGTATTTCAATTTCTTTTTTTCTGTCCTCTCTCAAACTGAGGTTGAGAGCCTCTAGAAGGACTACACCCATTTTCAGCTTATTTGATTTTTAACCAACTTTTTGCTTTTCTTTTCTTCAAACAAAACCACATAACTTGAACTATCTAGTTCCACCTCAAATAGAGGAGGAAATAAGGGAGGGTACCAGGACCAAACAGATATATGATCACTAAATAGTAAGCTAGACACAGAGGGGACCACTTATCCCAGCAGCCCGGGGGGTGAGAGTGGGGGATATGGGATGCAAGATGGGAACGGGGGTGGAGGGAGGACAAATTTGGTGACGGGAATTCCCCTGATTCAATATAAATATGTACCTGAAATACTACTGTGAAAGATATGTAAGCCAATATGGTCAAAATAAAAATTATATATAATAATAAAAATAGAGATAAAAATGTCTCTAGTAGAAAATATATAAATATATTCTACACTATAACCAACAAAGTAATTGTCCTCAGTATATATTTTCACAGGTAGTGAGTACATGAGAAACAACTGCAAGAGATGAAGTAAAGCATATTTTGGTAATTTAAATATTTTAAGCCTATATCCTTTATTGTACAGTAGAAATGTCAGTTGGCCTTGTGTAATCTTCCTACATTGCTAGTATGAAACTAAATTCTTTCCGATGTTGCTCAGTGTCCTGACTGTCCATGATTTTAGTTGCTTCAAGAGATTTCTTTACTCAATGGTTTAATATAATAACATTAGAACTGGGGAATTAGATTTCTAAACACCTTTAGTAGATAGAACACAATAATATAAATCACATCATTTGGTTGTAGCAAAGTTTACTCTCTGCTTGGAAAGATCAGAGCTCTTCTGATATCCAGTGTTAATTTTTTGTTCTCCATCAGACTATTTCTCTCCTTGATAGTAGACAACGTAGTGATCCCAAGATTTAAGCATCTCTAAGAAGAAGCTGAATATGTAAAATTGAAAAACTAGAAGAACTAAAGACCCTCCAGAAGGTGCCTAGTGATGATCCTGTTAGATTACTGTTAGATTATTTTTTAATTAATAAGCTGTTTGTTTGCTTTCTTTGTCTTTCAGATATTGAGCCTAGTTCTCATACATGTAAGCATATCCTTGTGAGTTTACCACTGTTCTCCATTCCAGTCCAGGATATTTAAAGCTTTTGTGGCTAGCTACTAATTAAGAAATCTTTTAAAAATAACCAGAATGTATAATTCTCCTAGTTCTTGGATCATGTCTTCAGTGAGCAAAAAAAAAGTCATTTCTTAGCCTACATTGAATCTGTAGGTATCACAACAATAGAGTAAACACCAAATGTCCAGTTCAAGTTATAACACCTTCTTCTTGAATTTCTTTTTCTTTGTGAACATTTATATATTCTTCCATAGTAATCAATACCATAGTATTATGTTAGCATCAGTAGTATCATTCCTGCATAGATGTATAAATGTTTCTAAAATGTGAATCATGTTTATGTAAAAACAGTGACAAAGTGACTTTAATGATCACATATGGACTGTATTCCTGAGAGTTTATTTAATTTTTAAACATTTATTATTTATTTATTTATTTCTGGATTTTGGGTTACATCCAGTGGCTCTCCACAGTCATTCCTGGCTCTGTGCTCAGAAATTCCTCCTGAGAGACTCAGTGGACTCTGTGGGAATCTGGGAATCAAGCCTGGTTCTGTCCAGTCTCTGTCACATGCAAGGCAAACGCTCTATGCAATAGCTATGCAATAGCTCTGACCCCTCCTGAGAGTTTAATTATTTGACTTATTTTACCAAATGACTTAAAATTTATATGTGTTTATAGTTATTGATTTAGTGTATTTATCGAGTCTATTATTGAATCCATTTTGAATTATTGTAATTCATTTTCGGTGAAATATTTAATGTAAAGTATGTAATAAAATAAACATATTTTAAAATTTAAAAAGAAACAAGAAAACCATATACTTTCAGGTAGTTTTCAAACTTTCTAGAATATTAATAATAACTTAAAATAATTTTCTTTCTAGTTATATATTTATCTTTCATTTTTATTGTCTCACAAATAATATTTGGAGTGATCACTGAGCACAATATCAGAAGTATAACCTGTGCACAGTCAGATGTGCACATCAAAGAAAACAAAACAAAATTACTTCTGTCAATATTTATAGAATTGACATTGTATGTAAGAAAAATGACGAAATAAATGCCAACATTTATTTATAATGTTGAATATTTAAATTTACATACCATATACTTAGATTTTTTTAAATATTTAAGATCTAAAAAGTTCTGTACAAGTGCCAGTTAAACTTTGATGAATTAAATATACTTGATATTAATACATATTAAATATACTTGTTAAAATAATTTAATCTTTCATTATGAATTTCACTTGATTAACTTGAAATAAAGTTTATGACTAAAATCTTTCTTTTGTTGTGAAAAACACTTATTATCTGGGAAAAAGTTTTATATTTTTCTTTTTCATAGATTTTAAACAAGTATTTTATGTATCTATTTGTAAAAAGTGTTCTGTGTCCTATTTATTAAGAGTGATTGATGTTTCTTCAAATTAAAATATTAATTGATAAAATATTCCAAAGATAATTTCATCATTTTGTGTGATCAAAATTGTAACTTTATCTGATTTTAAAATGTAGTAAAACTTAATAATGTATTCAATTAAAATTGAAAAGCAACTGGAGTTCTCATCATAGTTATCATAGATATACATTTCCAGCTATAACAAATTATAATTCTTTTTTTTGCTTTTAAATTTTAATATTTTATCTTAGGAAGTCCATGTAAATGTAGTAGACTTTATTTGTTGATGCAAATATGATTAAAAAATCTTGAAGTTCTAAAAATTCAGATATTATTTATTATGTGCAAAGAAATAGTATACTGGCAAGTTATAACCTGTTATTTTAAAAAATAAAACAATCAAGATATATAATTTACTGATATACTTTTAAATACTAATAAAGCATCTGATAAATTCATTGTAAATTCTAAATATCACTTGGTTTCTTTAAAAGGCATTATTTTCAGAAATTATACTTTATTTTTAAAATATGTTTGATAGCAACATAGTTTAATTGGATGTTTTTGATTCCTTTTGGGGCCACATCCAGCAGTGCTCACGGGTTTATTTTTAATTAAATTATCATTAATGTAATTAATTAAATCACTTTTATCATTAAATACAGTTAAAATGTCTTTGATAGTTGAATTTCAGTCATTCACTGGTCCAAAACCTATCCCTTACCTATCACTGTTCCAAAACCTATCCCTTAGTATTGATTTTCTGCTGCCATTTTCCTCAGTTTATATCCCCCCACATCCTGGCCTGCCTCTATGACAGATACTCTACTTATCTCAGTCTCTCTCTTTTATCTCTCCATTTGTCCTGTTCTGGCAATGTAGCTTGCAATACAGATACTGAAGGAATATTGTTTGTGTCACTTTACTTCTTTTCAGCACAGGGTTCTTGTCCAGAGAAATAATTTCCAACTAGTTTGGTCATAGTAGGCCTTTTGTATCCTAATTGAACACCCCTGATAATTTCTAATTTCTTTGGATATTATTTTCATAGTTTTTTAAAATATGCTCAGTTGAGTGTATATTAAACTATCCTGTCTCATCCTACTAGGTAGGGATACAATATCTTTTTGATAAATTGTTGAATTATGTTTTAATCCTTTTTATATTTATATCTTTTATAGATATATTTGATATCTCTATACTATTCATATATCTTTTTATTGCATTGTTGGCTTAAATTTGTTTATATTTTGTTTAGAATCTTTGCATCTTTGTTCATCAAGGATATATGCCTATAATTCTCTTTTATGTGGTGTTTTGTCTGCTTTTGGTATCAAGGTGATGATAGCTGCATAGAAACTGCTTTGAAGGGCTTCTGTTCTTTCTTTTTCTTTTTTTTTAGTTTTGTAGAAGTGGCTGAAAGGAAATGTTTTGAAATAGAAACTAATACAATTGTTATAGATCACATCTATTAATATATAATTTTAAAGTATCAATTTCAATTTTTCCTAGAACATTGATGTGATCTGCATTATATATGTTCTGTAGTGTATATATATATATATATATAATATATCAGAGTAATATAGGTAATTATTTTGGAATGTTATAATTCTCCAGTGAGAAAATGCACCATGTATAAGTTTGGTCTGGAATAAAAGACATTGAAAAGTAAAATTAAAAATAAAGAAAAGTAAAATTTGAGTGCATTCTTAATTTATGTAAAAATGTGAAATAAGAAGTACAGAGCAGTAAATCAGTTAAAAGATATAATCAATTAGACAGAGATTTCTTCTTTTATTCTACCAAATCATCAAATCTTTTATGTCTTTGAAAGAAAAGATATCTTCTTTACAGCATCATTAAAAGCCTGTTTCACTTGCTTGTTCCTTAAGGTATAAATGAAGGGGTTCAGTAAGGGTGCAACAGACCCGTTCAGTACAGCAACAGCTTTATTTATGGCCAAATCTTCCATTGAAGAGGGTTTAACATAGATGAAGATACAGCTTCCATAGGCAATAGAAACTACAATAATATGGGATGAGCAGGTCGAAAAGGCTTTTTTCCTTTGTTGAGCAGAAGGAAATCTGAGAATTGTTATGATGATGTATGTGTAGGAAAGAAGTACACACAGTAGTGTGATAATGAGGGTAAATACAGCCATAATGATAACCATTTGTTCTATTACCCAAGTGTCAGTACATGAAATCTTTAGGAGGGGCCCTGCATCACAGAAAAAGTGATCAATAGCATTGGAGTCACAGAATTCAAGCTCAAGGCCCATGCTAAGAGGTGGAAGAATGACCACTAAGCCTGACACCCAACAGGAAAGGACTAAGATGGTACATACTCTATGGTTCATGATGGTCATGTAATGAAGAGGCTTGCAGATAGCAACATAGCGATCATAGGACATGGCTGCCAGGAGAAAAAACTCTGTTGCTCCAAAGAGAATAACAAAAAATAATTGAGTGATACAGGCACTATAAGCAATGGTATTGTCTCCAGTTGATATATTGTAGAGGAATCTAGGAATATAAGCAGTTGTAAATGAGACTTCTAAGAATGAAAAATTTCTGAGGAAAAAGTACATGGGTGTTTTAAGATGTGAGTCCACCAAACTGAGGATGATTATAATCAAATTCCCTGCTACACTCAGCATGTAAGTTATAAATAAAAAGATGAAAAGTAGTATTTCCAGTTGTGGGTCATCTATTAATCCCAGCAAGATAAAGGTTGTTATTGTGTGGTTTCTCATGATCAACTTTTTATTTTATAAAGCAGCATGTAAAAATAAATTAGAAAGTCATGAGGAGCTAGAATTTTACATTCTGTGACAAAATATTCCATATAAAAATGCAGCATTCTAGTATACATATATTCTTTCATTTCATCATATCACTATCATTACAATTACCATCACATTTTGATTTTATATATAAGCAGTAAAATAGTAATTTAATTATGATTTTTTGGGGGCCACACCCGACGGTGCTCAGGGGTTACTCCTGGCTGTCTGCTCAGAAATAGCTCCTGGCAGGCACGGGGGACCATATGGGACACTGGGATTCGAACCAACCACCTTTGGTCCTGGATCGGCTGCTTGCAAGGCAAATACTGCTGTGCTATTTCTCCGGGCCCTCAATTATGATTTTATAGCTAAAAATTCTTTTTATAAAATCATTATACCTCAAATTTCAGATAGCTTTTTTAGTTCAATCTTTCATCTGGTTTTTGTCTTAGGAGTATTTCTAAGTCAACCAGGCCAGAGTTTAAAATATTGGTATTTGGATGTGGTGGTGTTTAATACTAGTGATGCTAATAACTGTGAGTATCCTAATTGGCATACATAGGGTAAATACAGCTATATCTAGCAATAAATGAATGACAAAACTGAGGTGTCCTCATGCAAATCATGTATCATATTACCTGCTGTAACTCTTTAAATTCTATTAATATAATTGCATTTTAACTCACTTTGTGAATTGAATATACAAATAATCTGTTAAAAAATAAACTTTTCCCATATATATCAGGACTTTTCTCAGTCTTGGTGCACAGAAGTAACTTCTACTATATATTTTATATATATTTTTATGCAAGACTAATTTCTATACCTCATATCCCAATAACTAATTACTTCAATTTTTTCAATAACATTTTAAAAAGATGCATTGTCCTAGAATGTTCTAGAAACAGGACATTAATGTTATCTACCAATTAAATAATATCTGAGGGCTGGAGGCATGGTGCAGCTGCAGAGGTGGGGCGTTTGCCTTGCATGCAACTGACCTAAGACAGACCAAGGTTCAATCCCTAGCCAGGAGTAACCCCTGAGTGTCTCTGGGTGTGGCCCAAAAATCAACCTAACAAATAAAAAATAATTTTAAAAAATCTCTGAAAATTATCTTTGTCTTTTTATCTTTCTTCATTAATGCATGCCTTATATTCATAAATTTTATTTAAGGGTTCTATACCAATGAATATCTTATGTGATGTGTGCAGTACTATTTCTAACATGGTTAGCATAACTAATACCCTCCTATAAATTCATGTTAGTTTTTATATAATGAATATGGTTCTTAAATGTCCCTGAAGAAAGAATCACATTTAAAATTGCTAACTATGACCATTTATAATGTATCTTTTCTCTTTATGTTCTTCATTACTTTGAAACTATATCAGTGATTCTATTTTCTGTATTTGCAACACTATTCCTACTAAGCTTAGGTTTCTCTCTGTGCCATCTGATTTTTATTCCAATTTGGCACTACTTTTCCCTCACCATCAAATAACTGATAACTACTTTTGAAAAGAGTATCACATTTCTTTGTTTACATATTTAATTAAATTAGAGACTTTCTTTTGGATTTGTTTGTTTGTCTGTTTGTTTGGGAACACACCCGGTGACTCTCAGGGGTGACTTCTGTCTATGCACTCAGAAATCGTTCTTGGCTTAGGGGATCATGAGGGACGCCAGGAGATCAAACCATACTTGGTCCTAAGTTAGTGCATGCAAAGCAAATACCTACCACTTGCTCCACTAGGCCGGCCACTAAAGATATTTTCAAATGAATTTTATAATTCTCTTTTTTTTTAACTCTGGTGTTTTTGTTTTGTTTTGTTTGTTTTGTGGTAGGATAGGCTCTTCGAACTCTTCTTAGTGTTACTCCTGGCTCTCAATAATAACTCCTGACAGAGCTTGGGGGCAATACATGAGATGCTGATATGGAACTTGGATCAGTTTTGTGCAGCTATAGTGACACATCCACTATACTCTCTCTGGTCCCTTTTCCATAACCCTAAATGTTCTTTTCAGTGTGCTAAACAGTGTTCTTGATTCATAGAAAGCCAAACTACTTCCCTGTATTCTATTATCTTAATATAATTTTCTTTGCTATTTGTAATTTTTTTGGGGGGAGGCACACCCGGTGATGCTCAAGGATTACTCCTGGATATGCTCTCAGAAATCGCTCATGGCTAGGGGGACCATATGGGACATCGGGGATATCGATTCAGGTCCCTCCAGGGTCAGCGAGTGCAAGGCAAAAGTCCTACGGAAGCAGTATCGCTCCGGCTCCTATTTGTAATTATTTAAAGTGCTACATTGATTATTTTACTATGTTCAATTAAAATATTTTTAAAAATGTATTTTAAAAGAAAAATATACTTCAAATAAAGTATTTGCTATATTTATCTACTTGAATGTTTCACATACACACACCTAACAAAATTCAAATAAAATGTTCTCTCTTTAATAAAACTCTTTATACATTTGCAGCATTTTAAAATGATTTTTAATTTTTAATTTTATATTTTACTCTGATTTTATGTTTTATACTACTTTTTTTTCTTTTTTGGCTTTTGGGCCACACCTGGTAGTGCTCAGAAATTATTGCTTTCAGGCTCAGGGGACCATATGGGATGTTGGGGATGGAATTTGGTGGGCCTCATGCAAGGCAAACTTCCTATCCACTGTGCTATTGCTCCAATCTCAAATTTTTTAATTAATTATATTTTAGGCAACATATATACAATGGTGTTAACATTTATATTTTGTCCTTAATCTTTTTGCTTTTGTGGGGAAGAAAATAGACTCTGGGATATTTCTGGTTATGTTTTGAGGAAACAGGCCCAAGTAGGACATCATATACTGAACCGGGTATTTGAACTTATTCAAGGAAAATTCCTAATCTTCTAAACTGTCCCTCAAGCAGAGATGTTCTCTGTTTTGATGCACTCAGTTGTTGATTTTTATTATCACCAAAGTGTTCAAGGCAATTAAGTTTTTAAAGTGTATAGTTTAACACCTAAAATGATATTTGAGTTTTCATTATACAAGAGACAGATATCTCCAAATGAGTTCTTATTTCAGATGTGGAGATTTTTGCCTGAAGAGTAAGTTCTAAGAACCTGGTGGTGTAGAAGAGGATATGCTTAAGGAAGTATTTTTCCCTAATAACAGAAAGGGGGAAATTTAATTACAAATCTCTGTGAACCAATTCAATAACATTCTGCTCCTGAAATACTTATGTTGAACTATGCCTTTGAATATCTCTGACTGAATTAGAGTAACAGGTGTATGAAAATTTAAGAAAAATTAATAAACTCAAGATATGTCTTTTATTCAGAATGAAGTACTCTCAATAAACCTGTTTATTCTGAACTTAAGAGACCTTTGTTAAGGTATGAAGTATGGTCTAGTGAAGTACTAGTAGAAAAACATAATACTAAGAGCTTTAGATGAATATTAATATTTAAAAAATACCTAGCCAATTATAAATGGTTGCTTCCAGATTTCAACATCATCAGTTACCCTTTAACTTTTACCATAAAGTGATATTCCTTTAAGTATGAGTAAAAATCATCTGTTTTAATTCAGTGGAAAAGTTAATAACTGAGCACACTTTTTTGCCTGCAGGGGATCCAGGGTCAAAGCTGACACCGTATGGTCCCACTAACACATAGATGATACATCAACATTTCTAGTATGATACTAAATATCAGAAATAAACATAACAAAATTAATAATAAACAGATAAACATGAAATACTCAATTTTATATACAGACACTCACTAATTAATTGAAAACTGATAAAATAATAAAAATATTAACTGGTTTAATTTCTCAATTTTATTGTTTGTTGAAGTAATATACAAACATTTATTTATTCAGAAATAGAAAAATATTATATTGAATATAAGTCCTAGGTGTTGTCATTTCTAATTCAATGATACTTGTACACTAATACTTGATATTTTTCTCAAAATTTAGCCTTGAAGTACCAACTATATGCACACCACTGAATAAAATTATTAAAGAAAATTATCTTGCCAGGTGACATAACCTAGCTTATTGTCTTAATGACTACCCTTCAAACATAAGAACCTCAATAAATTATGTCCACCAAACTTCTGAATATGAAAAATATGAAATTATTCTTTTCCTCTACACATGTTATAAAATTATATGTGATGCAATGACAATACCAAATTATTAAACAACCTCTAACCAAAGTCACAGATATAAAAGTAAATAAAAACAAAAACAAAAGGTGCTGGAGCAATAGCACAGAGAGTAGCCTTTGTTTTGCATGTAGCCAACCCTGGTTTGATCCCAGCATCCCATATAGTTCTGCACAAAACCAGGAATAATCCCAGAGTGCAGAGCTAGGCGTCTCTCCTTAGCACCTCTGGGTGTGGTACAAAAACAAAACAAAAACAAAATAAAAGCAAAATTAGCAAAACTTAACAAAATTACCAAAAACAAAATAAAAGCAAAGACAAAATTACCAAAACTTTGAGAAATTGAACAGTGCATACATGGATCAACAAGGAAACATAAATAAAACTACTGATGGATATTTACTAGTAGCAGGCAGTCATATACACTTACCTCAAATTAAGCCTTAAATTAAACACGTAAGGTCCTTTACTAAATTGAGAAATAGTGGACAGTCTCCTTTGATGAGCAATCTCTTCACAGAAGAATGGTCATTTTGTTACCTCTCACACTAGACAACGGCTTAACGAAGGAAAGAAAATGGAGTTCATGAATTTCAAATTCCTGAGCTTATCATAATTCTTCAATGAACTTTTCTAAGAAAACTTTATTTGCACCTGTGTAAGATATTATCAAAATGGCACTGGAACTATTATTAGTTCAAAATATATTTATGTATATATTTCTATGTTTATTTTTTACCTTGTTTTTAATTTTTTATTTTTCTAGATTTACACTGGATTCAATATTTTCTCCAATTAATTTAGGGTTAACAAAGGACATACTTAGAAGAAACAGTAAAATAACAACTAAAAACTGCCATACTTATTCTTCCTCATCATTTACCTTTTTAGACACTCAAAACTACTCTGGTTATACAACAAGCAAGAACTGCCTTAAGGACACACTTTTCAAAGCTGACAGTCCTCTGCAGTGTCTTTAAGCAGACCCAAAAATGCTTTCTTAATTAACCATTATTTTTTTTTAAATTGTGTTATCTCTATTAAAGAAAATACATTTTCTTTGAAATGATTAGTGAATGGATGAGTTTTATATGTCTGTTTTAATTTTCTTCATAAAGGTTATTTTTAAATTTTTTATAAAGTCTTTATTTAAGCACCATAATTACAAGCATGATTGTAGTGGGGTTTGTCATAAACAGAAACCCCCTTCACCTGTGCATCATTCCCACCACCAATGCCCCTGATCTCCCTCCTCCCCCTCCCCTGCCTGTATTCAAGACATTCATTCTACTTCTCTCATCCGTAACATTGTCATGCTAGCTGTTGGTGTAGTTATTTCTCTAACCCATTGTAAGGTTATCATGTTCTTTTATGGTACAACACCAGAGATTTGACAGTATAGTTTTGCATTCCTGAAATTTACTTCATGTGTGGTTATTTATTAAGGTGAGCATTATTTTAATGCTAATTCTATTCATTTGTAAAGTATTATCGAACAATAGTAGGTTATTTATTACTGTTTTTCAATAGTAAAAGATTGTCTATGTAATCGCATTATTATAAAAAAGAAAAACTGTCAGGCACTATTGCATCAGAGAGGAACTCTAATTAGCCACCTTGTACTACTTACATTTTTGTTCTTTTTTAATTATTTCATCACTTTGTTTAACTGTGCTTGTTGAGACGCATGATTCATCAGAGGTCTCCCAGACTAATCAAACTAGAATTACTTCTCCAGGTATCTTCTAGAGAGTTTTTAATTCTCCTAGTTTATCATTTTTAGATATAACACATCTCTTTAGAGACTATTAGCTTAATTATTGGAATAATTTTCCTTTGTTCATTACCAAAGAGAGAAAACCTATTTTCTTGTCAAACCAAAATCCTTTTACAGGAATTTGGAATAGCTCTGATTTTTTCAATAAGACATTCATTTTGCTACAACCAAGTACCGATATTTGTGTTGCTCCACTCTATTTTTGTAGATATTCTGAAATCTCCTGAGTATAAAGAAAATCCTAGTTGTCAGGTTCTAATGCAACTAATTAAACTGTTCAGTAAAGAAATCTCTTGAAACTACTACAACTATGTACAACAGGGACACTGTCCTTTGAGACAATAGGACAGAGAAAGAGCAAAAGAAATACTCAAGTTACCATTATAGTAGTGAGAAAAAAAATTCATAAACCAAATAAATTGTTGATTTGAAATATTTATATCTGATATTTTAAATACATATATTTAAAATATTTACATGTAACTACAATATTTTATCATGTAGGTAATAAGTAAGGCTTATATACTGATAGTAGGCATGGTTATGAGTATAGCCACATGAAAAACAATATGAACACTGCTCAAAACATGGAGTGGGATGAAGGAATGTACAAATAGAAGTAGTAGCAATAGGAATTAATCTCTTAGAGATAAAGTAAATATTTAGAGGTTGACAAGCAGGTATACTTTAGATTACAAATAATATCTTTACCTTAATCTAAATTGCCCATACTTCTATAATTGCAGCATGGAAGATATTTTTAATTATAAATTAATTGCATGCCAAGAAGATAGATTCATTAATACAAATCAAGTATGTCCATTTCAATGTCCTGACTTTTATCCCTTTAACCTTTGATTCTCAGTAGTTCTAGATGTCCCTGTGAAACTCTGAATACTGCTGCCAGCAAGTACAACTAGATAAGGTTTCGGTTCTCTAATACTAACAAGTATGCTATCTTAAAAATTTATACTCTACAAAACAACAATGAGAAAGAAGTCAATAAGACAGCAAGAGACAAAATACTGGAGAAAAAGTTAGGTGCCAAATGAACAAAGATAAAAGAAATAACCTACAAATTGTAGGAATACCAGAAGGAAAGAAAAAAAGGAAAGGAAAAGAACAAGAAGTAAGGGAAATAATAGTAGAGAATTTTCCCACCCTCTGGAAAGAATAACCCTTGCAAATTTAGGAGGCAAACTGAGTCCCCAATAAAGTAGACCCTAACAGACCAACACAAAAACATATAGTAATCCAAATGGCAAAAAGAGAGAGAGAGAGAGGAATGAATTTTTTAAAGCACTAAGAGAGATATAAACCCTCAAATAGAAAGGAAGGAACCTAAGAATCAAACCAGACTTCCCATTTAAAACAATTCAAGCAAGAAGAGAGTGGAGTGACATATTTAAACTACTGAATGAAAGAAACTTCCAACCTAGAGTACACTACCCAGCAAAATTCTCATCCATATGGGAAAGAGAACTAAAAACATTCTTAGACAAAAAAGAATTCATACTATTTGCTCTAACAAAACCATCTCTAAATGAACTTCTCAAAGATTTACTACACAATCCAAACTCCTGTTTGTAACAACAAGCACTCTACTCAATACAGTAGAACAACAACCACTCTGGCAGTAATATCCTTAAGTGTCAACAGGCTAAATTCCCCCATTAAAAGACACAGAGTAGAGGGATGGATCAGGAAACAAAAACCAGTAATATGCTAACACCAAGAAACACACCTAAAAGAAAAGGTCAAGCACAGACTTAGAATTAAAGGATAAAATCAATTATTTAAGCCAACGGAAAACAAAAATAAAAGCCAGGACAGTCATTCAACCTCAAGAAAGTGCTCAGAGACCAAGAGGGTTATTACTTACCAATCAGGGGAACATTAGACCAAGAAGTACTAACCCTAATCAATATTTATGCACTGACTTTAGAGCCAGCAAAATGTGTAAGGCATTTGCTCACAGATCTAGAGAAACATATGGAAGGAAATGTGATACTCCACTATCACCACTGGACTGATCCACCAGGCAGAAAACTAGCAAAGACATAAGAGTCCTTAATGAGTAATTAGAGAAAATGGGACTAACAGATCTCTACAGGGCTCTCCACTCCAAGAAAGCAAAATATATATTCTTCTTAAGTGCACAGGGAACCTTCTTTTGAATAAACCATGCCTTAGGTATGTATGTATGTACAAAATACAAACCTAAGGATTATTAGAAGCATCCCATTAGACCATTATGCAATAGAGACCAAGATTGACTATAAAAAGAAACTGTGGAGAAAATCCAACATCTGGAGATTAAACAACATGCTATTAAACAACAGCTGGATCAAAGAGGATATCAAGAAAGAAATAAATAGGTTCCTTGAGAAGAATGAAAATAGACAAGCTGTCAAAATATGTGGGACACACACAAAAAGCAGTAATTAGAGGGAAACTCATAGAAATATAGGCCTATGTCACAACACAGGAAAATGACAAAATCATCAATTTAAAGGGACACCTTAAGAAGCTAGAAAAACAACAACAAAGAAACCCAAACACAGCCAGAAGAAAAGAAATAATAAAAACCAGGGCAGAAATAAACAACATAGAAACAAAGAAAACAATACAAAAAAATTAATGAGACCGGGAGCCGGGCGGTGGCGCTAGAGGTAAGGTGCCTGCCTTGCCTGCGCTAGCCTTGGACAAACCGCGGTTCGATCCCCCGGTGTCCCATATGGTCCCCCAAGCCAGAAGCAACTTCTGAGCGCATAGCCAGAAGTAAACCCCTGAGCGTTACTGGGTGTGGCCCAAAAAAAAAAAATCAATGAGACCAAGACTTGGTTTTTAGTAAGAATATACAAGATAGACAAACCACTGCCAAGACTCACAAACACAAAAAAGGGAAAACACCCAAATAAATAGGATCACAAATGAAAGGGGAGAGATTACAACAGAACCAAAAAAAAAAAAATTCAAGACATCATGAGGGCATTCTATGAACAACTGTATTCAGTGAGGCTAGAGAATCCTGAGGAAACAGACAGATTTCTGGAAAAATATTATCTTCCAAGACTGAATAAGGGGGATGTAGAAAGCTTAAACAGTCCAATCACATGTGAGGAAATTGGAACAGTAATTAAGAAACTCCCCAAGAACAAAAGTTCAATTCCACATCAACAAGAAAAAAGACAAAAACTACATGATCATATAAATAGAGGAACAGAGGCATTTGACACTAACAACCATTCATGCTGAAAAAACTCAGGAAAATATGGTTAGAAGGAACTTTCCTGAAGATAGTTATAGCTATCTATAAAACGCCCACAGCCAACATTATCCTTAATGGTGAAAAACTGAAAACATTTCCACTAAGGTCAGGAACTAGGCAAGGCTGAACACTTTCTTCATTCTTATTTAATGTAGTTTTAGAAGTACTAACAATAGCAATCAGACAAGAGAAAGGAATCCAAGGAATCCAGATAGGGAAAGATGAAGTCAAGCTATCTCTTTCAGCAGATGTTATGATGATATACATAGAAAACCCTAAAGAGTTCACAGCAAAACTCCTAGAAACAATAAGCTGATACTGCAAAGTGCCTGGCTACAAAATCAATACACAAAAGACAATAGCATTCTTCTATACAAATAACAAAGTATAGGAAAAAGACATTAAGAAGTTGATCCCATTTAAAATAGTACCTAAAATAAATAAATAAATAAATAAATAAAAATAAAAATAAAATAGTACCTAAAAATATCAAATACCTGGAAATAAACCTATAAGAGAAGTGAATAACCTATACCATGAAGATTTCAAAATGTTCCAGAAAGAAATTGAAGGGGACCTAAGGAAATGGAAGATCATCATCCCCTGCTAATGGGTAGGAAGAATGAACATAAACAAAATGACTATCTTACCTAAATTTCTATATAGATTCAACCCAATCCCTATCCAAATTCAGACACTATTTCTTTTTAGTTTTTGGATCACACCAGGCAGTGCTCAGGGGTTACTCCTGGCTCTGAGCTCAGAAATATTCACTGGCAGGCACGGGGAACCATATGGGATGCTGGGATTTGAACAACATCCTTCTGCATGCAAGGCAAATGCCCTACCTCCATGCCATCTCTCCAGCTCCGAGACACCATTTTGTAAGAAACTAGAACAATCAATTATAAAGTTCATCTGGAATCATAAAAGACCTAGGTTAGCCTAGGTCTGAAAAACAAGAAACTGGTGCATTTCTTTACCTAACCTGAAGCTTTATTATAAAGCCATAGTCATTAAAACTGCATGGTACTGGAACAAAGATAGAGTATCAGACCACTGGGTTAGAACAGAATATACAGAGATATACCCACAGATATATGGTCAACTGATATTTGACAAAGAATCCAAGATCCTGAAAAAGACAGTCTCTTCAACAAATGGTGTTGAAACAACTAGATAACCACCTGTAAGAAAGAAAAGATTGATCCAAGTCTCATGCCCTACACAAATATCAACTCAAAATAGATTGAAGACCTGGAAATCATGCCTAAATCTATAAAGCTCATTGAGGGAAAAATAGTTAGAGAACTATAATACTTATACCTCAAAAAAGATTACAACAGAACCAAAAAAAAAATTCAAAAATAAAAAATAAAAACAAAATAAACAAAACCCAAAACTGACAACTACAATAAAGCACAACAGCCACACACACACACACACACACACACACACACACACACACACACAAACTAAATAATAACCAATACACTTAGTTTTTATTACAACTTCAAGATTTTCCCTAAATATAGTAATACATTCTATATAAATCGCAATTAGAAATGTGATATACCTTGGAAAGAAAGCGTAAAAGAAGGAAAAATACCATGTATGAAGGTAAAATCCAAATGGATTAAAGACCGAGATATCAGACCTGATAACATAAGGTATATAGAACAACACATAGGTAAAACACTCCATGACATTGAGACTAAAGGCATCTTCAAGGAGGAAACTCACTCTCCAAACAAGGGAAAGCAGAGATTAACAGATGGGAATATATTAAGCTGAGAAGCTTCTGCATCTCAAAGGAAACAGTACCCAGGATACAAGAACCACCCACTGAGTGGGAGAAACTATTCACCCAATACCCATCAGATAAGGGGCTAATATCCAAAATATACTAGGCACTGGTGGAACTTTACAAGAAAAAAAACATCTAATCCCATCAAAACTGGGGAGAAAAAAATGGACAATTTACAAAAAAGAAATACAAATGGCCAAAAGACACATAAAAAATGCTCCACATCACTAATCATAAGGGAGATGCAAATCAAAACGACTATGAGGTACCATCTCACACCACAAAAATTTGCACACATCACAAAGAATGAGAACAAGCAGTGCTGGCGGGGATGTGGAAGGAAAGGAACTCTTATTCACTGCTGGTGGGAATGCTCTCTAGTCCAACCTTTATGGAAAGTGATACGGAGTTTCCTCCAAAAACTGGAAATTGAGCTCCCATATGATCCAGCTATACCAGTCTAGGGATATACCCTCGGAACACAAAAATTCAATACCAAAATCCCTTCCTCACACCTATATTCACTGCATTGCTATTTACAATAGTCAGACTCTGGAAATAACCAAGATGTCCTCAACAGACGAATGGCTAAAGAAACTGTGGTACATATATACAATGCAATATTATGCAGCCGTCAGGAGAGATGAAGTCATGAAATTTTCCTGTGCATGGATGGACATGAAATCTATTTGCTGAGTGCAATAAGCCAGAGGGTGAGAGATAGATGCAGAATAGTCTCATTCATTTATGGGTTTTAAGAAAAATAAAAGACATTTTGTAATAATTCTCAGAAACAAAAGAAGGTCCAGCTCATGACATGAAGCTCATCACAAAGAGTGATGTGTACAGTTAGAGAAATAACTATATTGAGAACTATCAAAACGACTCTGAGGACTTTAAGGGAAACTTCTGTGCCTGTCTGCTTGTGTTTCTGAATACCTGAAGGTCTCCTCAGAGGCCTAGGGAATGCACCCCCAAAAAACTGCATTTTGAAGCTGCCCAGTGAAAAATTCTGGCTGTGGGGGTCGCCGTCCAATAAGCTGAGCTCTCTGGCCTGAGGAGGCTCTGCTCTGCTGTGCCTTTGTTCACTCTGAGGACTTCAAGAGAAACCTCTGTGCCTGTCTGCCTGTGTTTCTGAATACCTAAAGGTCTCCTCAGAGGCCTAGGGAGCGCACCCCCAAAAAACTGTCAACTAGAGGCAGCAGAAGAGTGTTGCTTTGCTTCGCGGCTGCTCACTCTTTCTAACCAATGAACCCCAACACAACACGCAAGAAAAACAACACTACAAGTGTGACAATGGGAAAACCTCGCAGGCAAACACCATGCACAGAGAATGAAGCCGAAAGCTCGGATGACCTAATAAATTCCAACCACCTGATTAATCTCTTGGATAAAATAGCAATACGGAAGATGTTTGAAGAACTCAAAGAAAGCATAGATCAATCTAAACAGAACACAGAGAGAAATCAGAAAACTCCAAATTGAAATAACAGATCTGAAAAACACGGTAGCTCAACTGAAAACCTCAATGGATGGCCTCACCAGCAGGGTAATAGCAGCTGAGGAGAGAATCAGAGTATTGGAAGATGTGATGCAGAAAAACTCAACACAACAGAAGAAATTGGAAAAGAACCTTAAGACAAATGAACAGGCAATGGAAAAAGTACTCAAGGAATGTGAATAGATGAAAATAAAAATCTTTATAAACTCAACGAAAACAACATAAGAATCATTGGCGTCCCAGAGATCCAGGTAGGAGATCTCCAGGCAGAATCAACTGTCAAAGACATCATCAAAGAGATATTCCCAGAGTTAAAGACTACATGCAATCAAATCCTGCATGCCCGAATAGTACCAGCTAAAAGAGACCCAAAGAAAAACACCCAAGACACATCCTCATTATAATGACAAATTCCACAGATAGAGATAGAATACTGAAAACAGCAAGAATAAAAAGGGGAAATTACATTCAAAGGAGCTTCCCTAAGACTTACAGCAGACATTCACAAGAAACTCTCAAGGCCAGAAGACAGTGGTGGGATATTGTGAAAACTATCAAAACAATGTGAATGAATGAGGGAAGTAGAAAGCCTGTCTAGAGTACAGGCAGGGTTGGGGAGGAGGGAGTTTTGGGACATTGGTAATGGGAATGTTGCATTGATGAAGGGGGGTGTTCTCTACATGACTGAAACCCAACTACAATCATATTTGTAATCAAGGTGTTTAAATAAAAATATTAAAAAAGAGAGAAAACAAGGAAAAATTAAGTGTTGGGGGTAAAAACAAAGATATTAATAAAATAAATATTTGATATGAAAAAGAATATGCACCAAAAATACAGGGTTCACTCCTGGTACTTGGTATACTCTAAGGCACATGAGAGATTGAACATGGGTTAGCCACATGCAAGGCAAGTACTCTATCCACAGTACTAATGCTGTGTGTTAATTTTTCTTTTCTTAAAAACAAAAATAAATGTCTCTGTTATAAAATATAGAAATTTATTCTATAATATCACCATAAAGTAATTGTTCTCAGCATATATTTTAACATGTAAAGAGTATTTGAGAAACAACTGCAAGAGATGAAGTAAAGCATATTTTCATAATTTAAATACTTTAAGCCTATATCCTTCAATATACAGTAGGGACTTCACTTGGCCTTGTGTAATTTTTCTACATTGCTAGTATGAAACTAAACTCTTTTTGTTTTGTATTTATTTTTGGGCCACACCCATTGATGCTCAGGGATTACTGACTATGTGCTCAGAAATCACTCCTGATGTGGGGGACCTTGTGGGCCACTGGGGAATTGAACCATGATCTGTCCTAGTCTAGCATTTGCAAGGCAGAAGCCTTACCTCTAGCGCTACTGCTCTGGCCCAACTAAATTTTTGTTGTTGTTGTTGTTGTTGTTCCTCATTTAGTGTCTCAAAGTACAGTGTCCCAACTGTCCATGATTTTAGTTGCTTGAAGATATTTCTATACTCAATAGTTTAATTAGTAACTGGGGAATTAGATTCTTTAGGTACTCAGGAGATTTCTAAACACCTGTAGTAGATAGAACATAATAATATATATCACATCATTTGGTTGTAGCAAAGTTTACTTTCTGCTTGGAAAGATCAGAGCTCTTCTGATATCCAGTAGAAATTTTTTTTTCTCCACCAGAATGTTTCTCTCCTTGATAGTGGAAAATGTAGTGATCCCAAGATTTAAGCATCTGTAATGAATTTGAAGAATCGGTAAACTAGAAGAACTAAAGACCCTCCAGAAGATGCCAAGAGATATACATTCTGTTTGATGATCCTGTTAGATTACTGCTGAGCCATGGCTTTTAAGCAACTCAGTTAAATCTGGTAAGGAGTGACAAGGTGAAATCATGAGAAATGATCAAAGAAAGCATACAGTGTATGTGAGGGTTACTGAGTTTGAGAATATAAAATATCCATTGGTTTTTAATTATGTGATGTTTTTATATAAACTCACAATTTCAGCATGAAAAAGGGTAAAGGGTACAAAAATAATGTTTTGTGTAATTAGATAATAACCAGGTATATCTTTGCACTAGTTAGTAATTAACTACAAAGAAAATAGATTTCAAATTACCAAAATATACACCTATATTTCTGGTACCATATCTGTATGTAGAAAATATCCTTATAAAATATCATTTTCTAAATACTTTTGAGAAAATTAAATGAGATATAGCCAGTCTATTCATAGGAAAAAATCTTTTACATGGGAAGAATTGTTTAAATGAAAATGACTCCATAATTGATATAAACAAAAAGAAAATTTTTCTTGTTAACTACGCAAAGAATTTTTTATTTTCTCTTGGACATTCTTCTTCGGATTACTAACTTTAAAGGAGTGTGTCCCTAAGGCAATTTTTGATTGCTACATTTGCAGAAGGGAATGTAGGGAACTGGAGCTGACAACAGCTCACTTTGTTCCTGAAAAAAACAAGTTCAGTGATTTCTTGTGTTCTCTTGAGTTTAAATACTCTATATCCTGAAAAGTGTAACATTTAACTGCCTAAAGACAGTAATTTCAGCTAAAGAACATGAAATATGACATGATTCGTTGTATAGAAAAAGTAAGTATAATAAAAGTCAACTTTATGGTATCAGTTTTGTCCTGTGTTTGTCAAATAAATATATTGGAATCTATTTCAATAGCTTTTCTCAGAGTTCACAACAGCCAGAGGAAAGGAAGTCTTGATAAAGAGTGGTGTTGGGCCTGAATGGTAGCACAACCATAGGGCATTTGCCTTGCAGCTGACCCAGGACAGACTTTGGTTCTATCACCTTCCTGCATCTCCCAATGTCCATATGGTACCCCCAAGCCAGGAACAATTTCAGTTTAAAGGGCACACCTGGTGACACTCAGGGATTACTCATCGCTATGCACTCAGAAATCGCTCCTGTCTTGGGGGACCATATGAGACTTCGGGGGATCAAACCGATGTCCATCCTAGGTTAGCCCTTGTAAGGCAAATGCCCTACTGTTTATGCCATGCTCGGTCCCCAGGAACAATTTCTGAGTGCAGAGCAAGGAATAACCCTGAGAGCCGCTTGGTGTGACCTTTCCAAGACATACACACACAAAAAAGTAAATAAATAAAAGCGTGTGTTAATTTTTATAGTGGTAGAAAGAGAGGAAGGCAGAGAGTTGCATAATTAAATGGAGAGAGAGGGGGGGGCAGGTGTAGGGTTTGAAGGTGAGAGGGAAATAGGAGACATCAGTGATGGGAAGGATGCACTGGTGAAGTATGAAACCCAACAATAAACAATGTTATAACCACAGTGCTTAAGTAAAACAAATAAAAATAAAGAACCCCCACCCAAGCAATTAACTAATAACACATTAGTTCAGTTTGGAGATTCAAATAAAGGGAACTTGGGAGGCTAGCCTGGCAAGTGTTTAGAACAAAGTTTCTACAAGCAAATTTTATCTTTATCATAATTCTGCATAGCCTCCTATTATGAAACAATTCTCATTGAAAATAATTCTAAAAATTACAAAGATTAAGAAAAATAAGAAGATCCAAGTCTACTGCATAGATGTGTTTGTCTTATAAAATATGAGAATAAAAAAGAGATTTGTTAGTGGGGGTGATGGGTCAAAGGGCTGTGTCCCATGATATTTAAGCTGTAACCTAAGATTTGATTCGAGATATTCCCTAGTCTTACTTAGTCTGGGTTGGTCCAAGTCACTCAGGATGGATCCCAAAACAAAAAAATAAAGCTTACCAAAAAAGTGTTTTATTGTGTTTCTAATGAGAAAATAAAATAGGATGGTGGTTAAATTATATGTCTGAATCAAATGTAATATTATAACTTATTGAGAGTTGAAAAGTATACAGCAGTTAAAATCAATAATTTGGGAATTTTGCTTTAATATACAATGATCATTTGATTTTTTTCTGAATATATTGGTTTTAATAGTCTGTTAAAAACTGATACTTATAATACTTTCACAATATTTATTAGCATTTTATTATTTCTAACATTGAATTCTGAGTGACATTTTGTCTCTGCAATCAAAACTGAGAAAACAAAAATATATTCATATATTACCTAAAGTCAACAGCCTCCTCCAGGTGTGTTCTGAGAAGGAGGCTCATAATGAGGAAAGTATGGGCTGTAAGCTGATGGCCAGACTGTTTAATCCTTTACCACAGTAGAGGAAGTTCCTCCAAAAGAGGAACTGAGTATTTGAAGGATAAAAGGACTTAGCCTGGGGTAGGTGAAGTGCTTGGGATGAACTCAGCATAGTACTGGCATTTAGAAGTGCCAAAACAGGTCAAAACAGTTTATCTCCTTTATTCAGAGCTCTCTGTGAGAGAGGAGAGATGGCTCAAAGTCAAGCCAATTAGGGATTACTAATAACAAAGGGATTGGGGTGGGAGATGCCCCCCCTCTTTGAGCAGTTCATCCCCATTTCTGGTGTGGTGCAGTTTCCAAAGCTTTCATTCTCAAGGAGAATTCCAGGAACAGTGTTCAGGACGGTGTCCAACACCTATGCATTAAGCTAGACATTAAAATGTAGTCTATTCATTGATTAGAAAATTATTATGATCATCTGTTCAACATTACATAACATAGTACATTTGGCATTACAAAATCTAAATGTATAAAAATATAGTATCTCTTTTATGCAGGTGTATCAAAACAAATATGTGAAACAAGCACATTTAAATCTTCAGTGTAGTACTCTTTCAGCGTGTGTGAACAACTCATGCTATGAAATGACATAGAATCATAACTTCATGTTGTGAAGGTAAGTAAAGATTTTCTTAAAGAGTTTACATTTTATAATAAGCTATAAAATCCAAAGCTCTAATTAATCAAAGGATTATCTCTTTCAGAGGTATTAGCATACAGAAAACAAAAACAAGCAGTCAATGTTTTTTTAAATTTATTTATTTGGTTAACACCATGCATAATTAGGTGAATAGTTATGGTTTAAGAGTACATTTTTGGGCCAGGAGAGATAGCACAACGGCGTTTGCCTTGCAAGCAGCTGATCCAGGACCAAAGGTGGTTGGTTCGAATCCCGGTGTCCCATATGGTCCCCTGTGCCAGCCAGGAGCTATTTCTGAGCAGACAGCCAGGATTAACTCCTGAGCATCGGCTGGGCGTGGCCCAAAAAAAAAAACAAAGCAAAACAAAAAAAGAGTACATTTTCATATCATAACCACCATTAATATGCTAACATCTCACCATAACTGTCCATAGTACCATATCAAACTTACTCCTTTAATTATGGACTGTATCAAATATCGGGTAGACATCTATTTGATTGCTTTGTTTACAAAACACATATGAGTGAATTAATTCAGTAGTTGCCTTCCACCTTTAATTAGTTTGCTTAAAATGACACCCTCTATTTAATGCCAAAGTACTGTGATTCTCCTTGTTTCCTTGTTTTGTCTCTCTATTTTACCAACTAGTGAGGGCAGGAGGAATAGAGAAGAACTCGAGGTGAGAAATAGGTTCAGAGGTTTAGATCCATAGATACTTTAGTGGTGATAAGGTACTGCAACATTATATATAATACTATAGCATGCATTTTTAATATTATTACCTACCTAAGCTGTAATTAAAAATGAATACCAAAACTGAGCTACTCTAGTTCTGTTTTTAGTGAAATGCAGAAGTTTAATTTTTCTTACAACCAATTATATTTTATTGTGTATGTATAAAAAACTGAATTATTTACTGTTTTGTTGTTTGGATTTGTTTGAAAGTTTTGTTTGTTTTTTTTGTTTTTTTTTTGCCTATCCTGGTAGATCAAACTAGTGTTCTCCGCACGCAAAACAATTAATTGCCTTACCCAATCTACTATCTTTCTGCATTCTATTTTTATTTTAAAAAAAATGCCCATTCTAGTAAACTGAAATAATTTAAGACACAACTGAAAGTTTATCATGGAATATTTTGTCTGTTACTTGGATGTTTTTTATAAAATTGGGATGAGCACTTACATATTATTTTCTCCACATCTGACAGTACTTAGTAAGCAAATCTGACCATGCCTTAGGGAACAAGAATTGAAAGAAAATTGACCTCATAAGAGAAAGAGCCCTTCCCTAAGTGTAATTCATGATAGAAAATATAAAATTAATGTTTATAATTTATTTTGAATAAACTTATTTTTCTTAATAAAAATAGTGTATTGGGAGAAAATTATAGATAATGTCTTAGAATTTAAATTCCGATAAAATAATTTTTAGGAATTTAAAAGTAAGGTGTGAAATTAAAGTGAATGGTCTATGACACATTTTCAGAAAAATATTAACAGTTGTTAGAAATAAGTACCAATGAAGTGAGAAATATTGAAAAAAGAATTCACATTTTACTATACACTCAATATATGACATACATAAGAAACAATTAATTGAATATTGTTAACAGTATTTTTCACTCACAAAAGTATTTAAGTAATTTATTTTTTATTAATTACTTTTTTAAGCATAATAGTTACAAAATAGTTCATTTTGGGGTTTCAGTCATAGAATATACACAACTTTTCACTAGTAAATACTTCCTACCATTGATGTCCCCCTGTTCCCTATCAATCCCACTTTACCTTTTCACCCCACACTAATTTTTTAAAATTTAATCATTGTGAGATACACAGTTACTGAGTTATTAATGATTGAATTTCAGTCCTACAATGTCCAACACCCATCCATTCACGAGCACCAATAAACATTTACCACCACCAATATCCCCAGTTCCCCTCCTACCTTCTCCCAGTTTCCTTCCCCCCTTACATTGTGACCGGGTTTTTCTCCCCTCTCTTTCTTTAATATCTCTTTCTCTCTTTTCCTTTTAAATTTTTTAAACACTGTTGTTTACAATATTATCAGAATAATTTTGACTTGTGACATCCATCATATGAATAACATTTTCAATGCTCAGAATACAACTATTTGTAGAGCCTATTAAATTAAATATTACAAGTAATAACAAAGTTTTCTTACAAGAAAATATGGGAAATGATCATTCTTTATGTATTGTGCATATGTACAATATGTAATGTATATATTAAATAACAAAATAAAATATAGATTTAGGAAAAAATAAGACTGCTGAAATTAACTTGAAAAATATATTGAATTTAATTAAAATTTGAGATAGATATAAACATTTAACTAGAAACTTCAATGTTTCCTCAATAATATAAGTACAAGTACTTCAGATTATAAAAATAATAGCATTTTTAATTGGAATAAAAATCAGGTTGCGCATATAAAGTCTAAATTTAATTGGGGCAAAATGTAAAGTGAAAACACTGGTGACATTTCAAAAGGCATAAAGAAAACAATTGTACAAGTTAATAGATTATACTTTGGAATATCAAATGGAATTATTGGAATTTAATTATATTTTATTATATGAAAAATAGCAAATGGTTATTAGGATGTGTATTTTGTAAATATTGAATATAAATATTTCTCACATAATAGATAGGATATTGCATATCAAACCATTCATGAATTAAAAATAAAGATTATATAACCAGAGACTAGGAAAGAAGCAGAAAGATTTCGTGTTCATGTTAGTAGTCAATTCAAGGTCTTAATAATTAGGAAATATTTTATCTTAAAAGTCTGTCTTTTATAAAAACTAAGTATATAGAGTAATGCCTTTTCCCCTCTTAACTTATTTGAAATCTAGTCCATGAAATGAAAGAAACAATAACTAGATTTACAGAACCTGGAGATCAGGATAGATTTGTCATAACTTTTAAGTGCAATGAATTGAATTAGAACTCTGGCACCAAATGGCCCTCAAAAATTCACTGGTATCAGCATGGGGGTCTCTGAACAAAATTAAGGTGTCCTGATAGACCCCAGCAATATAGTATGTCAGCAACACTACAGTCTTTATTTTCAGTTTATTAAATCAACATTGTTGATGAAAAATGACTCCTAAGAGTCTGAACACTACTTGTGAGACTCCAAAATTAATTTTTAATAAAAAGTGATAAATAGTTATAAAGTGTATTTTCCCCACACCCCGAATATGTGTATTATAAAAGTAGCATGAATATTTAGATACTGATTTATTGTTCATACATAAAACCATAATGGAATTTAAATAGTAATATTGATTATGAAGAAAGGAAAGAATAAATATAGACTTGATTTTTGCTTTTTATATAGAGTATACAAAATGTAAAATTCTGCTTCATTTAACTTTAACTTTTATTTTTACATGCTGCTTGGCAAAACCAAAGTTAATCATGAGAAACCGCACAATAACAACTTTTATCTTGCTAGGATTAACAGATGACCCACAACTGCAAATCCTACTTTTCATCTTTCTATTTATTACTTACATACTGAGTGTAGCGGGGAATCTCATTATTATCACCCTCACTTTGTTGGACTCACATCTTAAAACTCCCATGTACTTTTTTCTCAGAAATTTTTCATTCTTAGAAGTCTCCTTTACTACTGCTTGTATTCCTCGGTTCCTGTATAGTATATCAACAGGCGATAATACAATTACTTATAATGTCTGCATCACTCAATTATTTTTTGCTATTCTCTTTGGAGCAACAGAGTTTTTTCTTTTGGCCGCCATGTCCTATGATCGTTATGTTGCTATTTGTAAACCCCTTCATTACATGACCATTATGAGCAATCGTATATGTTTCATATTAGTCCTTTCCTGTTGGGTCTCTGGTTTGTTAATCATTCTTCCACCTCTTAGCATGGGTCTTGAGCTTGAATTTTGTGACTCTAATGTTATTGATCATTTTGCCTGTGATGCAAGTCCTCTCCTAAAGATTTCATGTACTGATACTTGGGTAATAGAACAAATGGTTATCATTATGGCTGTGTTTGCCCTCATTGTTACCTTTGTGTGTGTAATTATTTCTTACATATACATTATCAGGACAATTCTAAGATTTCCCTCTATCCAACAAAGGAAAAAAGCCTTTTCTACCTGCTCATCTCATATGGTTGTAGTTTCTATTGCCTATGGAAGCTGTATTTTCGTCTATGTTAAGCCATCTGCAAAGGAAAATTTGGCAATAAACAAAGTAGTTTCGATTCTTACTAGCTCTGTTGCACCGTTGTTGAATCCATTCATTTATACCCTAAGAAATCAGCAAGTGAAGCAGGCCTTTATAGACACTATGAAGAGGATTTCTTTTCTGTATAAAAAATAAAAGCATTGATTATTCAGAGCAAAATACTAGTTCCAATATACCTGAATATACTTAACTGATTTCAATATTTTTTATTCTTTATTTTTGTTTGTTTTTGAATCATACCTGGTGATCTTCAATGGTTACTCATATATTTGCATTTATGAGTTACTCCTGATAGTGGTTAAAGAAAATATTGATGCTGGAGATTGAACCCAGGAATCCCAAAACAAGGCAAATGTCCAAATAGCAGTACTATTTTGTTGCAAGTCAGCCCCTGAAGAAGTTGACTGATGGAGGGATGGAGGATGAGGTCTTTCCCCTTCAGCTCGGAGCATGCGTCTGCCACCCTGTCTAGCCGACGGTTCAGAGGTGAAACGGCGGGTAAACAGCTCGCAGACAGTCAGGCTTGTGGAAATATTATCTTTATTCGGTGGACAAGACTGAATTCCAAAGCCTCAGCATCAGTTCCTGCCAAAAGCCTCTCGCCTTCCCCAGACCTTGTTTTTATCCCCCAGAATCAGGTACCACCCAATGGTGGGATCAGATACCACCCAATGGTGGAAGCAGAATCAGGTACCACCCTAGGGTGGGGGCAGAATGCCAGGTCACACCCTAGGGTAGGGCAGAATCATCGATCAGGGTAGGGTCAGTAACATAATAATCCCCTAAAATACTTACATACACAACACTATTGCTCAAACTATTCTTTAATCATTGACCTGCATTGAATTTACATGTTCATAAACTTTATAAACATTTTTTACTGGGATCAAACTCATGTATGGTGTGTTTTCTCATTGTGAAACTATGAAATACAAAGTAACTAAACTTTTCTATAATGCTATCACTTAAATGTAAAATTGTAAACTTTATAAAATAAATAATAAAATATATAAATAAATATAAATATATTAGCATGACACAAAATTATCTTTTAATGGTCTTACCTTTATAATGAATCAAATATCTAATCATTATCTCAGGATGTAATGATTTTTCTTTTTTAATTAAAAATTGTAAAATTATTAGAAACCACTGAAGTTCTAAATGTTGAATGAAAACTCCAAACTAAACCCCAGGAAATTAAAATAGCAGTTGCTATATTTCCCCCAAAGCAAAAAACTCTATAACCTTTTTGAAAAAAAAAATGGTGATATTAGTGGAGTTTTGTATATCCTGGGGAATGGGATTGTGCCCCAACTTTGTACTAAGAAACTCAATCATGAACACATTGGTAACTTTGTATTTTGCCATGATCCAATAAATTAGAAAAATAGAAATTAAAACTCAGGTTGAAGTGAAATACAACTTATCAAGTAGATTTTTTTTGCATATAATACCTCAGATAAAAGACATGACTTCGGGCCCTGTGAGATAGCACAGCAGCGTTTGCCTTGCAAGCAGCTGATCCAGGACCAAAGGTGGTTGGTTCGAATCCGGGTGTCCCATATGGTCCCCAGTGCCTGCCAGGAGCTATTTCTGAGCAGATAGCCAGGAGTAACCACAGAGCATCATTGGGTGTGGCCCAAAAACAGAAAAAGAGAAAAAAAAGACATGACTTCTTTAATTCTTCAAGGAATCAAGGAAATGGAAGTAGTTTATATTAAACACGTTTTGAGAGAAATATTACACATTTAATACAATTACAACTAATAAATTGTAATTTATTAAATTAATACAATTAGTACATTGTATGAATTATAACAATAATAAAATACAAAGAATTAATTGTATTAACACAATTAATAAATACAAATACAATTAATTCAATACAATCATGTCATAACAAATAAAGAACATACCTATCTTCCTGATTATTTTATTTATAAAACTGTTCAATACAGCGTTAGAACATCAGATTCAACATATGTGCAAGGAATAACGTGTAAACTATAACTGAGATTTGGGGGCTAGAAAGAAAGTCCAGTGCATAAGTTGCTTTGTGGTTATAATGGATCTAATAGCTGCATGAAACATACTTCCAATGAAGTATCAAAAATTATTCTTGAGCACAAAGCTAATATAAGCCCTGAATATTGCTAGGTTTGGCCTATAAACAAAAGAAGAAAGGTCTTTTGTCCAAAAATAAAGGTATGTTTTAACACATGTAAATCACTAAATGCATTACAACATATTAACAATAGGAAGAAATGAAACAATAAATACATGTTTGTCGGGCACTTATTTAAATCTTACATGTTTTTATGATAAAAATATTTAAGTAAAATGGCATAACAAATACCAGAACAATATATTGCTTTATATAGAGACCTTACTTTATATCAAGCCAATACTGGTTTGATCATCAGCGTAAAATACGGTCTCCCAACTCCTGTTGAAATAATCTTTAAGTAAGCCAGGAGTAAACACTAAGTAGAACCAAGTGTTGCTCAAACTTTTTCCCAAAATTGTAAGTAATAATAGGTACTAGAATAAAGGCAGACCCTGGGATCAGTGAAATATGTTCGAATATCCTGAGATAGATCCATAAGGTGTATTATCAGTCTTTGATAAAGCATTAAATACAAAGTCAGCAAGGAAAGCTTCTACATTGGTATTGGTAACACTAATCAGCTACCTGCAAAAAAATAAAAATAGGAAAAAAAAAGAAAAGAAAAAAACTCAGACTTTTTATTAATGCCATGCCAAAAAATCAAATAAAAGTGGAAAAAAACCCTTAATATTAGACATGAAACTGTAAGGAATGTAATGAAAATAAGACAAAACTCTCCATGGCATTGATGCTAAAGGCATCTTCAGGGATGAAACAACACTGACCAAACAAAAGGAAGCAAATATGAATATATCGTACTATATTAAAACAAAAAATCTTCTGCACCCAGCAGAAATATGACCAGGATTCAAAGACCACTAACAGAATGGGAAAGGTTTATCTCTCAATACCCACCTGAAAAGGCAGTAATATTTAAGATATATAAGGTAATGATAGGGCATAACAAGACATAAAATTTAAAACATCAAAAAATAAATATAATAACAGAAACATTCACAAAGAAGAATACAGATGGTCAAAAGACACATGAAAAAAATGTCCCATATCATTAATCAGCAGGGATTTTCAAATCAAAACAATGATGTATCATAACACAACATAGAGAATGGTACATATCAGAAGAAACAATAACAATCAAATGTTGGCATGGATGGGGGAGAAAGGGGTTCTAATTCACTGTTGGTAGGAATGTCTACTGGTAAGCCTTGTTACATAAATATGGCCATTCCTCAGAAAACTAGAAATTGAGTTCCTGTACAAATTATAAAACTGCTTCTCTGAATATACACTATACTCCAAAAAGACAATAGAGAAAAGTTCTCTGCGTTCTAATATTCATTGGAGCACTATACACAGTAGCTAGAATCTAGAAACAACTCAAATGTCTAAAAACAAATGATTGATAAACACTCATTGGTACATCTACATAATTCAATATTATGCAGCTGTTAGAAAAAAGTACTATCATCTAAAGTAAACAGTATAGTTATGCTTCTATAAAATAATTTTATTTGACTCTAGACACAATGTTGAGAATTTGTTCAAGACAGTAGTTTGTAGCTATGCTTTCTATAATATCTTAAGTGGGGAAATAGTGATACCAGTACATTCTGAGGAGATAGCTAAGAGGTAAATGGAACCAGTCTGTCTGCATCATGGAGGCAGAAATAGGATATATTTAGGGGGTCACCAAAAGCTAAAAAGGACCAGTCTGACCAGAATTCTGAAGAGGCCAGATTAGTGCACTTCGAGAAGAGCATGATGAAGCTCTGCTCCATTCCACTCTCTGGACAAGTATTTCTTCTAGTCAGTGAGTATAGTACAACACATTAAAAATTGCTACCACACTGAAAAAAGTCACAATGGAGAAACAAGACAGCACAGTACTATGCTCAGTGAATGAAGGTGGTAATTGGAAGACAAAAATAATATCAGCCACCTATATAGACTCTCTGATAAGGACTATAGGAAATAAACGGGAAGGAGGTTCAAAGAACATATAGAAACCATAAAACAAATAGAATGAACGATGAATAAAACTCAAGAGAATATGAAATGAAATGAGAAAAATTAAAACGGAAATAACACAGGACTAAAAATTGGAAGGCAAAAGGGAAAACTCACTGGAGGGCTTCGCAAGCAGAGTAACAGCTACTAAAAGAATAAAAAAGAAGAAAAGAAAAGAAAAGAAAAACAACCAAAAAACAAAAATCGATGAGTTTTAAGATGAGCTGCAATACAACTAAAACATCAGAAGTTGCAAAAAAAAAAAAAAAGCCCTAAAATAAACAAAGATAAAAAAAAATCCTAAAAACAATCAGACAACCATAGACATTTGGAATATATTCAGTAGAAACCATTTAAGAATTATTGAGAAGCCGGTGAGGTAGCGCTAGAGGTAAGGTGTCTGCCTTGCAAGCTCTAGCCAAGGAAGGACTGCGGTTCGATCCCCTGGCATCCCATATTTCTGAGCCAGGGGCAATTTCTGAGCACTTAGCCAGGAGTAACCCCTGAGCATCAAATGGGTGTGGCCCGAAAAACTAAAAAAAAAAAAAAAGAATTATTGGAGTAAAAAAAAAGAAAAATTCATTCCAAAAAATATTATTGGAGTACCTAAAAGGCAGGAATAAAACCCCTGTAAATAAGAAACAGTCAAAGACAAAATTGCTAAGAAGTTTCCAACCAGAAGTCTGTATACATCCAAAACCTGGCTTTCTGAAGAGCAGCAACTAAATAAGATCCAAATTTCAAAAGCACCCTAAGGCACATACTACTCAAAATAATGAAAACAACAGATAGAGGGAGAATACTGAAAGCAGTTAGATCAAAAAGAAAAAATAAAAGCATACAAAGAGTATCCTTTAGATTTATAACAGATTTATCACAAGAAACTCTCAAGGCCTGAAGTCAGTGGTGGAATATAATGAAAAATATTTCAAGAAAATGAATAATACCTCACCACAAATACTTCACCCAAACAGAATTTTATTTAGGTTTGAAGGAAGGATACCTTACTTCATGGATAAAAAACAGCTCAGGAACTTTACAGACTAAAATACAATATTAAAGGAAGAACAGAAATATCTACTATAAAGATAGAAAGACACCACAGTCTCATCAATGCTTAAGAAAAGTAAGCTCACAATCTCATGACAATGCATTCTAACAAAATTAATGGAGTAAATGTACCATACAGGAGACAAAAATTTGCAAAATGGATCAGAAAATAGAATCCAACATTTTGCTGACCGCAAGAAACACATTTGCGTAGTCAGAGAAAAAAAAAACTGACTCGAAGTCAAAGGCTGGAAGAAAAGCACTCAACCTAACAAGCTGCGGTGGCCAGACTTATATCAGACTACAATAAATTTAGGCTTAAAGATCATAAGAAACAGACGCAGACATTTCTTAATAACCAAGGCATGTGCATATTAGAAAGAAATCACATTTCTAAACATTTATGCGCCCAATAGGGAACCAACAAAATGCATAAAATAACTATTAATAGATTTGAAGAATGACATGAAGCAACCCAAATATAGTAAGAGATGTTAACACCACCTGTCATCTCATGCTAGATCAATCAGATAAAAAAAATTAACAAGGATATACTGGCTTTGAAGAAACAAATGGAGACAGTGGCTTAGTAGACATTGTAGGGCTTTTCAACCTGCAAAGCTGAATAGGCAATCTTCTCCATGCACTTGGGACATTCTTCAAGATAGAGCACATACTGGGATATCAAACACAGACCAGAAAATCAAGAGGATAGATATTATATAAACTATCTTCTTTTACCTTCCTTTACTGAAATTAGAAGTGAATTACAAATAGAAATGGAGAAATTACTTTAACACCTAGAATTAAACAGCTCACCGCTGAAGAACAGTGTGCCAGAGACATTATGGAGGAAGTAAAAAGCTACTCAGAAGCAAATGAGAATGAAGACACAAAATATTGTAATATTTTGGACACATCAGAAGTGATATTAAGAAGAAAATTTATATTGCAAGCACAGATTAAGATGTTAGAAATTGACCAAAAACATCAGCCAAACATAGCAAATAAAAGATATAATAGACTAAGGGCAGAAATTAAAGTGATCATAAGTGTGAAAAAAATCATCCAAATTTCAATGAAAGAAGAGTTGGTCCTTTGAAAATAAAAAAAAAATGATGATCTATTAGCAAGACTCACAAAGAGAGAAACTTTAATAAGCCAAATCAGAAATGGATGATATATATGTTAGGTTCTACCTAAATTTTCAGAATTCAAAGTATACACAGGGTTTACTTTTGAGAATTTTTATGCCACCGGAAGAATTTTTATGCCACAAAAATAGAGAAACAAAGTAATAGGTAAAGTCTTGAACTCTTGAATTTCTTAAGGTTGAGCCACGATGAGTGGAATACCTAAACAGACCTATCGCTATTGAGGTAATTGACAAGGTATATTCTATATTGAACTGAATTTTTTTAATCCTTAAAAAAGATCTACAGTCAATCGTTTTAGCTTCTTTCAGGAAACTAAAGAAACAGAAATACTCTCGATTTTTTCCTCTAAAGCTAACATCACCTTGATACCAAAAGCAGACAGATACTATAAAAGGAGAGAAAGAATCACAGGAATATGCTTATGAACACAAATGCAGAGAACCTCAACAAAATACTATCAAATATATTCAAACAGCTTATCAAGAAGGTTATACAACATAACCAAGTTTAGGATTCATTCCAGACATACAAGGATGGTTTCAAATAAAATAAAATAAAAGGAATAATATTAAAAAGAAAATAAATAATAAATAAAAGGAATAAAAATAAAATAAATGAAATCAAAATAAAAGGAAAAATAAAAATGATATGTTCACTTGCAATAGATGCTTAGAAAGAATTATACAAGGTCTAGCACCATTCATGATGAAAACTTTCAACAAGATGAAAATTGAAGAAACTGTCCTCAGTGTAGTCAAAGTCATTTACTACAAGCCTGTGACAAACTCAAAGGGGAAAAGAAAGCATTTATTCTAAGATGTGACACATGGAAAGGTTGCCCTCACTTCCTACTGCTATTCAACATATTACTGGAATTACCATAGTAATTAGGCAACAAAATTATCAATGGCATTCAGATAGAAAAAGAAGTCAAACTCTCAATCTTTGCAGATGACATTATACCATATTTAGAAAATCCTAAAGATTATATCCATTTTTGCATACAATAGGTAAGTGGCATAAAGTACATAAGTGACAGTCACAACACTAATGTGAAGTCCATGGCTTTTTTGATCCTATAATCAAAAAGAAGAGACATTAAAACATTATTATGTACAACATCATCTTGGAAAATCAAGTATCTGTTGGATACAACTTAGCTAAAGATGTGAAAGACCTATGCAAAGCAAACTACAAAACACTGCTTGAAGAAATAATAGAGGACACAGGAAATGTAAATATATACCCTGAGCATGACTTGGAAAGATTATTATCATTAAAATGACAATAGTTCTCAAAGCATTGTACAGATTTAATGTATTCCTTCTATGAATACCCATGACATTTTTTCAAAGTAATGGATCAACCACTCTTAAAATTCACTAGATAAAATAAAAAATAACTAAAGCAATCCTTGATAGAAGAAGATGGGAGTCATTTATTTCCTCAACTATCAACTGTACTATAAAGCAATAGTCATTAAAAGAGCATTTTAGAATAAAGACAGATCCTAGGATGTTGAATTAACAGGTTATTAGCAGTCAGCGATGGTTTATTCTTTGCATGAGTTTGTCCTACCTGGGAGGAAAGAACCTCTCTAGCTAGGCTCTCTGACCCAACCAGTTTTCCACCCGTGGGGTGGTCCTACTCTTCCCATAAAGACTAGCTCAGAAAATTTTCTATTGCTCAAACAATATTATCTTAATTAGTGTTTACTTGTTCCTCTTACTGGTAACCTTATTCATTCTAGTTTTGATGATTTGTCTATTATAGCAAATGAAACTATATATTATTTATAAAAACACTGAAAAAAAAGACAGACTGATCATCTTAGATTGATAGGTATGGAGACTTAAAAATTTGTAAGAATTGAACTTACCCACCATATTAAAACTATTCACCCTCAGTCCTTAATCTATTAGGCATCAAGACCGACCTCCTACCCAACGAAACAGTACCCAACACCCAGGCGAGGGGACACCCAGTCAAACCCACACCTCGTCTCCTGCAAGAAAAGACAGCCAACTCCCTGCGGACTCATGCTGTGCGGCCTTCCCTACCAACTCCCCCTAACGTGGACTGTTTCTTGAAACCGGACCTAAGTCCAAAAGTATCCCCAACGCAAGAACTCTTCCAAGACCTCCCTGCCGCAAATTTTTACCAATCTGAAGAAGGTCAGGGGGTGTGATAGGAAGATGCCTGGGAACCCACACACCACAAGAAAAACCCAAAAGACAATGGGAAAAACTGTACCTCCAACATAGGCATAAGACTGGTAATACACCACCTCTTTACCTGCTCTCCCCCAAATGTAAGGTAGTCTTTTGCACCACTTTGGTCCTTTAAAAACCTCACTAACTCACCTTAAATTTTTTTATTTTTCTTTTTATTTTTTTAATTAATTTATTTATTTTTTAAATGTTTGTCCTACATATACATTTGTGAGCGCATACATTTTTATTTCCTTTTTTTTTTTTCCTCGCTTTTGGGTATGTGACCTGTTTCTGTTATCCCCTCTGTCCACCCACAAATACACCAACATTATAATGTAGCACCACTTCCCCCTGCAAAGGCACACCAAATAAAGGGGAAATCTTACATATATAAAAAAAAAGAGCTCTTATCTACTAGAGATGGGAACTCATAGTTGTTTACAATACAGGGATATCTCCTACCTTGAAAATATGTCATGTGGAATCAACTTAGACCTCAGGTGATTAGATACCATTCATCCAGCCTTGAACCCTGGATCCCAGACATAGAAACAGCACAGTTCTTCACAACAGCGGCAAGAAACAAATCCCAGCCGGGACAGCCTTAATACTGCGGGGTCAACAACAAGGGCCAACTCTAACATGATATCCTGACAATGAGGAAAATGCGAACATCCTGACCTTAGAGCAGATTAACCTACCTTACCAGCTAACGACAAGACAAAACCAGAAGTCTTGGCACCCTTTGGTAGGTCCAAAAGCCAAGATCGTGATTTATAGGTGACTGGCTGCTAGAACTACGACCAGACGGTATACATCTTGGGACCAAAAAAAAAAAAAAAAAAGCCCTAGTTGAGGGTTTGAACTATGACCTGCACAATAATCAGGATCCCCAGTCCCAAAGGTCCGGCAGAGAAAATTGTAACGGAACGGGGCTTTTGGAAGCACAAAGAAAGACGCTATCCTAGGTGCCACCCTAGGATCAGTGCAAAGACCAAGATCACCAACCACAGAAGATGGATTAAAATGACACGAAGGTAACAGAACCTCTAGAACCACAAAGACTGACTTCATCATAAGTCCCACCTCAGGATCTGTGCAGATACTGAGACCTCTAAACACAGAACAGAAGTCTTCCACACACCAAAAAAAAACAAAAACAAAAACAAACAAACCAAAAAAAAAACCACCACCGGGAGAGTAAATGTTCCTGAGCAAAGTCTAGTGTTGATCCCATGACAGTATGCTCCAAGGACGGAGAAACCCCATATCTCTTAGGCCAAGTGAATTCCTTTTCGAATGACCCCAATATTTACTGTGCCAGGGCAGGAGGGAAAAAATAAAAATACAAAAAGCACAAAACCTTGGTTATTATCTATATATTTTTTTACCTCCATTTATTATTGTTATTATTATTTTTATTCACCTATCTATTTTGGTCGATTTCTCTGTTTGGGAATGAGTATTGAAATTGTCCCCATTCATACTTATATTTTCTCTTCCTTTCTTTTCTTTCGTTATGTGCTATGCCATTTTTCTCATTTAAGACCATGGCGTGTTTTTTTTGTTTGTTTGTTTTTGTTTGTTTTTTGTTTGTTTTGCTTTTTGTTGTTTGTTGGTTTGCCTGGGTTTTTTTTTTGTTTTTTGTTTTTTGTTTTTTGTTTTTTGTTTTTTGTGGTGCTTATCGATATAGCTCGAGCCCTCACTGGATATTTGACACTTCTTTTGGTACTGGTGGAGTATTTCACCTTCTTTTTCTCCATCTCTCAAATCGTTGATGAGAGCCTCTAGAAGGATTCCGCCCAGTTTCGGGGTATTAGACCCTTACCCCAGTTTATTACTTTTCTCTTTTTCAAACAAAACCACGCAACTTGAACTAGCTAGTCCTGCCTCCAGTTAGAGGGGGAACTAAGGGGGGCATCAAGACCAAACAGGTGCAAGACTACTAAGTTGTGGGTTAGATACAGAGGGGACCACATATTCTAGCCGACCTGGGGTGAGGGAAGAGGAAATGGGAGGTAGGACAGAAACGGAGGTGTAGGGAGGACAATTTGGTGATGGGAATCCCCCCTGATTTTATGTAAATATGTACCTAAAATATTATTGTCAACACTATGTAAACCACTATGATCAAAATAAAAATTAAAAAAAATTATTTAAAAAAAAAAGAATTGAACTTACATACTATTCATCATTTTTATTTATAAACCTTTACCCATAATAGAAAAATAGTAATTTGTAGGGATTCCACAACTCTTCCATTGCATCACTAACTACAATAGCTAGAATATGAAAACAACACAAATGTCCAATATAGATGATTGATTAATTAAATTGCCATATATATACATAATTAAGTACTACACAACTATATGAAAATTTGCAGTTTTCAACAACTTGGATGCAACTGCAGGGCAATATATTTACAAAAATTAGTCCAAAAAAGTGGGGAAATCTATGATAATCTTATTAATTCATGGCATATATTTAAAGAACTAAACAAGAAAATAAGCTATATAAAGAGAAGAATTATCCTTGACCTTGATTGGAAAATGAACATTATTAAGTAGTGAGGGAAAATTAAGAAAGAATAGCTGAGTAGAAACAAAGCTACTGACCAAGATGAATAATTTGAAGTACTGTGGTTTTCATGACAATACAATAATTTTGTTCATCAAAAACAAGAATTTATCTCTTGTAAAATATTACCTAAAATATAATAAAAATAAATTAATTTATTTCCTTCTTGCAACCTCAAATTCTCTTTCAGTTCATGATATAGAATTCAACCTTGCACCAATTCCAATTGAAGTGACAACTCAAAAGAACCAATTGCTCCATTGTTTGATGATTTAACCATTGACCATCTTCTTAATGACAATCAGATGAGTTTATAAACAGTCTGTTTTTTTTAATTCTGTACCAAATGGACCTGTTAATTTAAAAGTTTTGGTTTTAGTTTACTTGGCTGATTAGCATTGTAACCCAGGTTCAAGATTGTTATGATATCTCTCAGTATTGCACAGGTTTGTGAGATAATCTGTATATAAGGGTCATGTTTTTCAAATTATCACCTTTATATCTTTTATGGTTTTATACTAAATCAATAGGAGCAAGATGTGGTGTAACTTTATAGCGGTTATGAGTGAAAATCAACATCATTTCTGTTGTAATTCATTAGTCTCTGGGGGTAAAATTTATATTTAGTATCATTGATTCATTTTATTTTTTGGGTTTTTTTGGGACACACCCAGCAGTGTGCAGTGGTAATACACTTTGGTCACAATAAAAATTATTTAATAAATAAAATAGTTCCTGGCAAGCTTGGGGGACCATATAAAATGCTGGAGATCAAACTCGGGTCCTTACTGAGTCAGCCGCATGCAAGGCAAATGCCCTACCCTGTGCTAAAACTCTGGTGATGTATCCTAGCTTCTTAATGAATATTTCTACCCATTATCTATGGAATCAAATTTATAACTTCTCTTTCATTTCCACTAGATTGTATATCTTATTTACCTGTTAAAATGGCTTAAAGTTGACCAATATTAAACATTTTTTAAATCAAACACTTAAACAATTTTAAATGCTTTGTGTTTTTATGTTTTTGGCTTTTAAAAAATTTTAATATCTTTATTTAAGCACCATGATTTCAAACATGTTCGTAGTTGAATATCAGTTATAAAAAGAATATCACCCCCCCCCCTTCACCAGTCCAACTCCCCCATCTTCATTTTCCCCACCCTATATTCGAGACAGGCATTGTATTTCTCTCACTCACTACCAATAACTTGATAGTTATTTGTGTAGTTATTTCTCTAACTGCACTCACCACTATTTGTGATAAACTTCATATAGTGGATGGACCTTCCAGCCCTCATCTGTGTATTATTACAATAATGTCTTCTTTTTCTTATTTTCCATATATGAATGATACTACTCTATGTCGATCTCTTGCCCTCTGATTTATTTCACTCAGCTTAATAGTTTTCATGTCTACCTTGTATAGGAAAATTGCTTGACTTTATTTTTCCTGATGGCTTCATAGTATTCCATTGTGTATATGTACCACATTTTCTTTAGCCACTCACCTGTTGTGGCAACTGGATGTTTTACAGATTCTGACTATTGTAAATACTGCTATAATAAATATATGTGTGCAGAAGGCATTTTTGTATTGTGTTTTGTGTTTCTAGGATATATCACTAAGAGTGGTATAGCTGGATAATATGGGAGCTCTTCTTTTTTACATTTACTTTTAAATTATTTTTCTACATTTTGTTTTTATCCCTATAGTTGTGTAATTTGTAAGAATATACACATAGTAGTTTTAAAGTAATATTTTTCAAGTTTATTTAGATTAGTATTAGTATATTTTACTTTTTTATATTATTTTCAATCAAATTGAATAATAATTTTATTTAAAATGTCTTCACAATGATGAGGAAACAGCAACAACTTTATCTAAGAACAGACTGCTCTATCTCTTCACCTAATGGTAAAAGGAAATCAGAAGACACTGTCCTTGATATGTACAAAAACCAAGATCACTAATTACAGAAGACAGACTTTGTCAACTGCGACTGAGCAGAACTTTTCCTGGGACCAATAAGAAAGATCTTGGGACCAATAAGAAATATCATGCCTAGGCTTTGGCCTAGGATTTATAAAAAAAACCAAGATCTCTAATTCCAGAGCTCTGACTTTAACAACTGCGACTGACCAGAAGTTCTGGAACCACAAGGAAAGACAATAACCTAGTCTTTGTCCTAGGACCTGTGCAAAAACCAAGATCAGTAACCACAGAAGACTGACTATACTGTGTCAGAACAGAAATTTTAGAATCATAAAGACTTGATCTTAGACTTTGTTTTATATGCTGCGCAAATACCAAGATCTCTAATTACAGAGGACTGATATTGTAAATCATGTGGTGCACAGGCATAGAGAGACCCATCTGAGTAAATTAAAGTCATCAGTTTTACTGAATCTACACTCTATATGTGCAAACAATTAAATAACTTACATCAATGCATATTTATATATTTTACAGTTAAATTTATTTTTAAAAATAAAGTATTAAAGTGAAAGAATGAATAGAGTTGTTATTTACAGAATTAAATGCAAAATTTAAAAAATAATATTTGCCTATCTATTGAAAATATGTTTATTTAAATATGTATTTTTGCTGATCATATAAAGATATAAAGTCACTCTTGTTGAATAATAAGTTAACCTAATAGAGGGTGGTCTTATTATTTTCTTTATTTTATTCTCAAAGAACCATATGTAATGCTGTGATTGAACCTGGGTCTGCAGAGTGAAAAGCAAACACCCTACCCAATGTATTATCACTCCTGCCCAAGAGAGGGTAGTCTTTTAAAAAATTAGAGGAACACAAATGATTTTTTGGGAATGATAGGTATAATATAAGAAATGAATTCTAGTTATGTATGATGAGGAATCCAACATTTATTCTTTATCAATAAAAATATATATTTCAAAAATATAAAGTATACATAGACTCAAGATGACTTTCTAAATATTGTAAGATAATTTACTATCATTCATAATTTGATTATGCTAAAAAGTGCCAAAGATCCTGAAATCTTAATGTTTGAGCTATAAAGATAGTACAAGAGGTTTGAGCTGTACCTTACCTGCTGTGGACCTCACAATCCCTGGAAATAAATAGTACTCAGAATATCACTAGGGGTCACTCCAGAACAAAGAAGAAACACTTGACCCTGATTACTGTGGGTGTGGTTCTTATTATTACTCCAAGATTTAAGTAAATCATAAACAATATTTTACATATTCTTGCATACTCATTGGATTTTAAAACCTAGGTACTATTTTAAAATGTATGTTCACTTACTGTAAAACATCATGCTAATTTAATTAAAATCTAAAATTAACATCTAATATGAAGTCTTACACTTACATTAAAATTTATGTATTTGGGTTCATCATTATTAAGTCTAAGTTGCTACTTATCAATGTTTTCCATCACTATCAATATAAATTAAATAAGTGAAATGTCAAAGAAAAGCTAGTATATACCACAAATTTTAACAAACTGCACTCTATATTATGATCCAGTGTATTATTTTAAAGTAGTGGAGATATACCTTTTTATTACATTTTGCAAGGCTTGCTTAACTTGCTTATTTCTCAGAGTATAAATGAAAGGATTTAAAACAGGTGCTACTGAAGTGATGAGTACTGCAACCCCTTTGTTTAAGGCAACTCTTTCTTCTGCAGAGGGTTTAATATACATAAAAATACAGCTGCCATAAGACATAGAGACAACAATTATATGAGATGAACAAGTAGAAAAAGCTTTCTTTTGCTGCTGTGCAGAAGGAATCTTCAGAATTGTTCTTATGATATTTGCATAAGAAGCCATTATGAGTGTCAAAGTAAACAGGAGTGTGAATATGGCTAAAATAAAACTTAACGTTTCTATGACCCTTGTATCTGTGCAGGACAATTTTAGAACAGGAGAATAGTCACACAGAAAGTGATCAATAGCATTGCCATCACAGAATTCCAACTCCAAACCCATGATAAGTCCAGGAGAGATTGTTAACAAACCAGCCAGCCAAGATGCAACAACCAGTTTTATACACACTCTGTTGTTCATAATGGCTGTGTAATGTAGGGGCTTGCAGATGGCTACGTAACGGTCATAGGACATAGCTGCCAACAAGAAAAACTCTGATTCACCCAACAAAATGGCAAAAAATAATTGTGTCACGCAAGAATTATAAGAAATTGTTTTATCCCTAGACACTATACTGTATAGAAATCTAGGGATACAGACAGAGGTCAATGATATTTCTAGTATAGAAAAATTCTGAAGAAAGAAATACATGGGTGTTTTGAGGTGGGAATCCAGCAAGGTCAGCATGATAATGATCAGATTTCCAATAACACTCAATAAATATGCCAGAAAAAGAAAAATAAATATTACAATTTGCAAATCTGGGTCATCTGTCAATCCTAGAAGAATGAATATTGTCACCATAGTATGGTTTGCCATGATGAAATTCCGTTTAATGCAATTGGATCTGAGGGGGAAAAATAAATAGTAAACCCCATGTTTAAGAATGTTTCACAAGAGTTCAAGCTAAAAGTACTATGAAAATCACATAATTCATTAAAATATGTATATTTTATTCTTATGATCTTAATAATTATATATAGATATACCTGAGATTTAATCCTGTGTTTATTACTTCTTATATATATATTTCCAGATTAGCTTTTATATTTATTTACATTACAAATAAATATTGTTTTCTATTATAGTATAGGAATTTTCTCTGGTTTACAGTTTTGTCCAAGTTACTGAATCTTGCTGTACTTATAATATTTTCCTAAAGTTAACTTAATTAAGCTTTCTATTTACTAAATTATCATATGCCCAGTTACTAGAAAGTAATATCTTTCTGTAATCATTACCTAGTACAGAAAAAATAAGGAAAATTATGAATAATCTAATTTTAATGTTAGTAGTTAGGTTTCCTTGTACTACAATTATAACTCTGAATGTAAGCATGTTTCATTTCTATAGTAGTTGAAATAACTTGGTTACAATTGTGTTAACAACTATGATTTTCATGTTCAAGTTTCTGCATCTCACTCATAAAAATACTTTGGAACTGTGTAAAACACAGTGTGTAAAACAGTAAAAACACAAGCGATAGGACATTTATTTGCCTTGCATGCACTAACCTAGGAGGGACTGTGGTTCGATCCCTCAGTGTCCTATATGGTCTCCCTAGCCAGGAGTGATTTCTGAACGCATAACCAGGAGTAAACCCTGTTTGTCACAAGGTGTGGCTCCAAAACTAAAAATAAATAAATAAATAAAATACAATAAAAATATAAAAATATAAAATAAATAAAATTATTTTTTAAAAGTGCCTCCACTAATATATGTGTCACTGTAGTCCAACTATTCATTGCCCAACCATATACCTTTCTAAATATATTGTTAATCTCTGTTCTATACTCAAAATTAATAGGTAAGTTATTAATATTGTTCAGACCTTTTTTTTCTTTATGAATGATATGTGTGATATAATATGATATCTGTCCTTCTGATTTACTTCCCTTACAATGCTTTAACTGCATTGTTACAAAATATAAGTTTTTTGACTCAAATTAGCAAATTAATAGCAAATTAAAATGTCATATAGTATTGAAATAAATTATCCTTTTTAAATTTTGTAGTCACCTTTTACAGTCCTCTGTGTTTACTTCTGGTGGTAAGATCATGTATAATTGGCCATGTCAAATTTTTTTTGTTCGTTTGTTTTTTTTTTTTTTTTGGTCACACCTGGTAGCACTCAGGGGTTACTCCTGGCTCTATGTTCAGAAATTGCTTGTGGCAGGCTCTGGGGACCACATGGGATGCCTGGATTCGAACCACCATCTTTCTGCATGCAAGACAAATGCCCTACCTCCATGCTATCTCTCTGGCCCCATATAATTGACTCTTGGATCACTGAAAAACCATATGCAGTGCTGGAGTTTAAACTAGGATCAGTTGCATGTGAGGCAAGTAACTTACTCAAAATTGTTCTTCTCCCCAAAATTCTCTAAACTCTTTAATGAACACCATAAAAATATTTATCAATGTAAGAAATAATTTACTAAATCAGTTGTAAAGTACAACTCACTGTGAAAAAATCACATTTTTAATAAAGCTTCTGAGTATATATAGATTCTTATGTTATTCTAATAGAGAGATTCAAACATTTCAAATATAGACACTGCCCCTTATATCTATAGTTTTACAAAAAACTTTGGAAATATTGATTTAATTAGCTTAATCAGCAGTCACACATATAAAATGGTATAGCCTTTTATACAAAACAACAAAATATCAAAAATACTTACTGCACATGAAATCCAAAAATGTTTTGTTTGGTGATGCATTGTTGTTTTTTTTTTATTCCATTACCAAATAGAGAGATTCAAACTATTTTCCAAGGAAAACATAATTTTCCTAAGCCATGTATTTTAGTCATCTCACATATAAGAGACTGTGTCCACATAAAAACATAGTAATTATATGCACAAGTGTTAACATTTTTGTTGTTGCTGTTATTGATATTACTTTCTTGATTGTTTTATAAACAAACTTGGCAATACTAAAAGCTTACTCCTGCCTCTTCACTCAGGCATCAAACAGGAGACCAAGGATCAAATTGAGGTCTGTGTGCAAGTTATAAGCCCAACCCACTCTACGAAAGCTTCAGATCCAAAAGTATTAGAACTTATATACCTTAACTTTTGTTCCACTACTCAGCAAATGTGTAGGTTTTTCAAATTTTTCTTGATATCCTTACAAAGTAAAATGATTCATATTAAAATTCAATCAAATGAAAAGATGTGTATCTCAATATTTATCGAGAATCAAAATGCTAGTCTTCTTTATTTTTTTAATTGTAAAACGAATTCTGATTTCTCACAAGACTTCCACTCTTTTTTTAAGTAAAAATGGTTTTCCACATTGACTATGTCCACTCAGAGCCATAGATGCATTCTTTTCTTTAATAAAGAGTCTATTTACTCAGCACTGGCAGAGGGCTCTTGGGATTTTTGAGGAAAATAATTGACTAATTTTACATTGACTCTAAAAACAAAATAACAAAGTTATTAAAGGGCTAGTTATATCATCCCTAGGGAAACTAAAATGTTGGCATAAAAATAAAATTTAATTCATGGGATGGGAATTAAAGGCCTTAAACTTTTATGTCTTTTAAAATGTTAGATTTTTTTTTTAATATCAGTGTGTGTCATGATGAGGCACACCAACCAGTATTCATAGCTTACTGTTTGCTCTATGCTCAGAGACCACTCAGGAAGGATGAATTTCTTACATGCTGTACTATCTTCCCAGTTCTAGAATATTCTAGAATCTATCATATTCTATATGATTTGACTAAGAAAAAAATTTGGTGCTTTTTGCATTTTTCAATAGAAATAAATCTTTATAAATATTACCATTTTTCTAGTGACATAACCTAATTATCTGAATTGTAAGCAATTTACATATGCATATATATTTAGATTAAACATAAATTTTCTTATACTTATTGCACAAGCTTTTATTCTATCAACCTTAGTATAAACATTATAATTTCATAAAATAAATATTAGTATATCTAGTATACATTAATCTAATAAACGGGAAAACAATGAATTTTTAAATGGTGACAAATAGAAATATAACTAAATACTTTAGAGAAAAATACATATTTATTTTTATCAGTGTGCCCTTAAACCACAAAAATATATTTTGAACTTGCATTAAACACAAAGATGATTTAAAATTGCATTGAGGGCCGGAGAAGTAGCACAGAGGAAAGGCGTTTGTTTGCCTTTCATGCAGAAGGACAGTGGTACGAATCCCGGCATCCCATATGATCCCCCTAGCTTGTCAGGAGTGATTTCTGAGCGTAGACTCTGGTCCTGATATTGGAGATATTATGTATAAATAATATATATAAGTAAATGATTATGGGAGATACATATATGTATTATCTTTGATTTTATGCTAAGACAAATCCATACTTTGGGGTACATTAGTTACTTGCAAGAGAGCAGAGAGTACTATGTAGTGCTGGAAATCACAACCTGGTATTCTTGTATGGACAGCATGTGCTCCAATACTTAGAGCCATCTCCCTGGCCTTGTAAGATATTTTTAATTTGTTAATTAAATTCTTGAAAATAGGGACCTGATAGATAGCACAGTGATAGGGCGTTCACCTTGCATGCAGCTGGTCCAGGATGGAAATGGTTCGAATCCTGGCATCTCATGTGGTCCCATGTGCCTGCCAGGAGCGATATCTCAGTGCAGAGCCAGAAGTAACCCCTGAGCACCGCTGGGTGTGTACCCCAAAGCAAAACAAAACAAAGCAAAATTAAATTCTTGAAAATAACTTAAATTAAAATGCAAGAGCAAATTTAAAAAAAATTTTTACATTAATTTGTTTTGATACTCACCTGTTTATGGTTAAGAATTTCTCCAAACTTTATTTCAGAGATCTTTCCTGACAGTGCCCAATCAAATTCAGGTTGATATTGCAAGCAAAGGAAACACCTACCCATGGTGCAATCTCTTATGTACTTTCCCACTTTTTATGTACCAATATATTCCCTTCCTATATATGCAGAAGTTACAATATATATATTGAAGGCTTAAAAGAGAAAAGTATATGGGGCCAGAGAGATAGCATAGAGGTAAGGCGTTTGCCTTTCTTGCAGAAGGTCATCGGTTCGAATCCCGGCGTCCCATATGGTCCCCCGTGCCTGCCAGGAGCAATATCTGAGCATGGAGTCAGAAGTAACTCCTGAGCACTGCCAGATGTGACCCCCCCCAAACACACACACACACACACACACACACACACACACAAAAAGAGAAAAATATGTCAAGGAAGGTTTATTTCAAGTATTCATAAACATAAAAGGCCAATAAAATGAAATGCACAATGACAGATGGGTTGAAAATGAGTTTTACTGGCAAAAGCAAACAAGTTGGAAACTAAATGAACAATATCCTAAAAGTCTTGATCGTTGGAAATATTTTAGTCACTGTTTTCAATGTGCACTATGATCAGTGATAGGGACTCATGAGTACAACATTCCAATGCCACACCCCTGTTTTCTTTCACTATTGTCTATGATCCCTCCTTATTCCCCACTGACTAAACAACCTCATTCCAAACACAGCACCATATACCTCACTGTCATAGTAAGCCCCATTCTGTAGACCAACTTACGTATTGTTGCTTTTGACCCTATTTTTTTTCTTGTAGGTCTTCTTTATATCACACATAAGAGAAAGTTCATTCTATAACTGTTTCCTTCTAGCTGACTTCACTCATGGGATATCCTTCAGTTCATTTCACATAGGATAAAATTGCATTATTATACATTTTCTTATTTTTGAGTCGTGTGCCATTGTATATATATGTATATATATGTACATATGTGTATATATATGATAATGTCTTTGCCTAGTCATCTATTTTTTATAGCACTACCCATTATAGTAGAAATCTAGTGGAAAAAGTTTTAATCTTACTTTTATGGTCTCAAGAATATTGTTTATAAAGAAAGCCACAGGCAGTAATATTTCTAAAGCAACAATGTAATAAAGTGAAAATTAACATGCCAGCCCTTTTGAAAACATAACACTTCTGCAAAATATACTATAAACCTGTAACTTAAAATTCTCTTAATGCTTTTTTTACCAAGCACTATTCCGGAACTTTCATGTTCCTATACTTTTAAACTATATTGGGGGAACTATTTGTTCCTAAAAACCTTCCCTACACACAAGTACTACAACATAAATGCATAACATACATTTTAAAAAACAGGCTGAATACAATTAAAATACACTGTAAAACATTATACCAATGTAAATATTAACTATGAAAAACAATAAAGCACATTAAATTGGTAAGAACATGACTTAGATTAAAGTTAGATGCAGGCGGTTATAAATTAGATTGTTCATTTGGGCTTAACAGTTATTTCTCCCCCTTTTAAAAATTTTTTATAGTACTACCTAATTTTTTTCCCATTACCAACACCAATTGTGAAATTCCTTCACCTAAAACCAAATGTCCAGGCGCTGAATCTGTCCCACGCTGATCTCACCATGTGGCTTCACTGCCATAGTCTTAGGCCCTGTGCACTGTTTTTTGCTGACCATGTGGTCCCAGGTCCCCGCAGCTGGTCGCTAAAGCTGTTTCATCTTTTTGATTTGGAGGGTGGATCCCAGGCTTGCCGCTTTTGGCCAGATTAGGCGTTTTCCGCTGCTTCTCTGCCACAGGGCCCAAGTTTTTGGCTGATCACAGCTGGCTTTTCTTCCCTCCAGACGGCACTTTGCAAGCAGGTCCCACTGCCACAGCCGCTGCAGCTTCTCCGCCATAGCTTTTTTGTTCAAAGTTCTAAGTGATTGAAACTAAAAATCCAGTCCGAAATTTTTAAAGTTGAAGTCCAAATTTAAGCCGAAGGTCATTTTCAGAAAAGCAGTCCACTTTATAAGTTTTTTCTTTCTGAACCTTTTCCAAATAAGGCCCTCCATCAGTTTTTGAGGAGGCCGAGGTTTTTGGAAAAAGGATTTTTGGCAACAGAGTTTCAGTTTTGGGCCTTGAATGGGAGTGATACGAGTTTTTGGCCCCAGATGGGGTCGCGGCCATCTTTGAACATGGCTTCACATGGCCCAGGGTTTTGGGCTCAGTCCATCCGAAAAGAGCCAAAAATAAACTAAAAAGCAGAAATCTCACCATAATTGCTGTTCTCTTGGGTCCAGAGTTCAGATCCACGTTCAGGGCACCCGGATGTTGCATTAAGCCCTTATCTAACCTTTTCAAGACCCCTCCCAGGAATTGGAAGGGTTCTAGCAGGTAAAGATAACGCAATATCTGCTTCCCATGACCCTCCCAGGAATTGGCAGGTCTCAGGTAGATACACCTAAATCCAGGGTGGAGTCACATTTTATAACTGAAACAAAGCAGAGAATATGCATTTGGATGAAGAGTAAAGTAAAATAAAGACAAAACCTTAATTTTTGAGTATGAGGCAAAGGGCAGATTATTTGTCTAATTCTTTTTGAGGTCCAGTTTTAAATCATGAGTGAATTAGGAGTTTGTTTTTTTGGGCCACACCTGGTTTCACTCGGGTTACTCCTGGCTATGTGCTTAGAAATCGCTCCTGGGTTGGAGGATCATATGGGACTCTGTGGGATAGAACCACTGTCCTTCCTATGCTAGTGAGGGCAAGGCAGACACCACTTGCACCACCACTCGGGCCCTGGTTTAGAATTCTTTTGACTCAGGGCTGGGGTAGTGGCACAGCAGTAAGGCATTTGCCTTGCATGCAGCAGACCTAGGACAGACCGAAGTTTGATCCCCCAGCGTCCCATATGGTCTCCCAAGCCAGGAGCGATTTCTGAGCGCAGAACCAGGAGTGATCCCTGAGCTTCACCGGGTGTGGCCCAAACAAACAAACAAAACAAAAAATTATTTTGACTAGTCATAATATTTTTATTTGTTTCTTTTGTTTTATAACTCTAGATCTAAAGCAGCAGTGATCATAACTTTGCTCAGTCTCTGTGCTCAGGAATAACTTAAGATTCAAACATGATACCATAAGAAATATTCAGGTTCATATTGGTACTGCTTATATTACATGATTTTATCAATCTTTTTAGGATTAACTTTTAACTTATTCCTTAATTCTTCTTCCTCTTTCCTCGTTTTTTCCTTTCTTTCTTTCTTTCTTTCTTTCTTTCTTTCTTTCTTTCTTTCTTTCTTTCTTTCTTTCTTTCTTTCTTTCTTTCTTTCTTTCTTTCTTTCTTTCATCTTTCTTTCATCTTTCTTTTTCTTTCTTTTTCTTTCTTTCTTTCTTTCTTTCTTTCTTTCTTTCTTTCTTTCTTTCTTTCTTTCTTTCTTTCTTTCTTTCTTTCTTTCTTTCTTTCTTCCTTCTTTCTTTCTTCCTTCTTCCTTTCTTTCTTTCCTTCCCTTTCTTTCTTTCTTTTTTTCTTTCTTTCCTTCCCTCCTTTCTTCTTCCTTCCTTCCTTCCTTCCTTCCTTCCTTCCTTCCTTCCTTCCTTCCTTCCTTCCTTCCTTCCTTCCTTCCTTCCTCCCTCCCTCTCCCTCCCTCGTTCCCTTCTTCTTTTCTTCCTCCCTCCCTCCCTCCTTTTTCTTTCTTTCTTTCTTTCTTTCTTTCTTTCTTTCTTTCTTTCTTTCTTTCTTTCTTTCTTTCTTTCTTTCTTTCTTTCTTTCTTTCTTTCTTTCTTTCTTTCTTTCTTTCTTTCTTTCTTTCTTTCTTTCTTTCTTTCTTTCTTTCTTTCTTTCTTTCTTTCTTTCTTTCTTTCTTTCTTTCTTTCTTTCTTTCCTCATCCTTACTTGTTATAGGAAGCTCTTATAGCCTAATCCTAGTTCTGTGCCAGATATAATTCCTGGCTGCATTTGTAGTGTTGGTGATTAAACCCATTGTCAGTGAATCAAACATTTTAACTCCTAATAGATATACTGTGCCTTAAATAAGCTTTTGTTTTTTTCAGAAGTTAAAATGCAAGAAAACATTGTCACCATGTCAACATTGGTCTGCTCCTTAAACTCACTCTATTCTAAAAAGAATTGTATACTAAGCTATGACAAATTGTGGTTTCATGGGCCTTTCAGCTGAAAATGGCAATCTCAGGAGGAGAGGACAGAGCAAGTCCTGCTCTGCCAAAGTCATGCTAGCTGCATCCACCACCCAAAACTGCTGCATTAACAGTGGCCCAGCTTTACTAATCTATGGCTCTCTGACGAGACACTATCTAATTCAAATTTCAAATATGCTAGTGTTTGGGTAGGAATCACACCAGGACTTTTATCCAGTGAATTCTTATACTTCTTGTACTTCTGGAAGGCCTGTTTGCTGAAAACACACAACTCCAATGTTTTTAGATGACAATGTGTATTTAAAGCCACCTAATGTTTAGAAATAAAAGAATCAACAAAATGGTCAACTAGCCAAAAAAAAAAAAAACAACAAAAAAACAAAAAAACCTTATTAAAGCTGACAGTGAGTTAATAACCTCGTTGTGAAGTGCAATAATTTTTTATAAATTTTCTTGTTGCTGTACACATTTTAAAAATTCAGTTTAAAACCATTATTTGGTTGCAATTTATTTGTACTACTACTTAGTTGTTGCTGTTTCCAAGTTTTTGTTTGATTCATAGACTTATGTTTTTAATTTTGGTAATATTTTGAAATAGAAACCAATAAAATTGTTATGGAATGCATCTAGTTTGTAATACCTGATTTTAAGTATGACTTTCAATAAATTTTTTCTAATCATTGAAGTGATATGTATCATATATATGCTCTGTAAGATAAATATATCAGAATAATATAGGCAATTATTTTATAAAAATATTTATGCTTTTTTTGTTTTTGTTTTTTGGGCCAACCTGGCAACACTCAGGAGCTACTCATGGCTCACCACTCAGAAATCTCCTGGCAAGTTGAGTACCACATAGGATGAGGTGGATGGAACACAGGCCTACCCAGGGTTATCCACATGCAAGGCAAATGCCCTACCACTGTGCTATCACTCTGGTCCAATTTTATACCACTTTAGTGAGAAAATGTACCATTAATGAATTCAGTCTGAAATAAAAACATTGAACAATAAAATTTGTGATGTGGAGCATTTTTGATGTGCCTTTTGGTTATTTCCATTTCTTCTTTGAGGAAGTGTCTGTTCATTTCTTTTCCCCATTTTTTGATAAGGTTAGATTTTTTTCTTGTTAAATTTTGCCAGTACCTTGTATATGTTAGCTATTAGCCCCTTATCTGATGGGTATTGGGTGAAAGTTTGTTCCATTCTGTGGGTGGCCTTAATATCCTTGTCACTATTTCCTTTGAGGTCCAAAAGCTTCTAAGCTTAATATAGTACTATCTTTTAAATCTCCATTTACACTTGTTTGGACATGGCTGTTTCCTCCTTAAAGATACCTCTAGTCTCATCAAGGAGAAGCAAATCAAAACAAAAGTGAGGTACCATCTTTTGCTACAGATACTGGCACAGATCACAAAGAAAAATAATAATCAGTCCTGGGAGGGATGTGGGGATAAAAAAAACTCTCACTCACTGCTGGTAGGAATGTCATCTAGTCCAGCCTTTATGAAAATCAATATGGAGAGTTGCCTCAGTCCACTCAGCCATAGGAGGGCAGCACTTGGGTTCTCCTCAGAAGATAGGTGGTCTTCCAAAGACAAGGGGTTGAGGTAACAAAAGTCTTGGGAGCTTGAAAGTGGCTTAGAGATTTGGCTTGAGCCTCTGCTACAGAACAACTGCATTTATTTCTTTAGGTTATTTATACATCTAACAGCAGGATATTGGCAAAAAATCAAAGTACATCAATTTGTAGGTTCCTCATTCCAACATATATTTAACATATACTAGCAATTTTCTAGGCATGCTGACCTTATCAAGAGTTAGATTGAATCTTACTATTTTTAAACAGTGGCACTAAAACTAATAGTTAAGTAAGACTAAGAATAATAGTTAATGTGGTTAATCTTTGCTTGATTTTAGAAACCTGCCAAGCCTGAGTTGTGAGCAGGATTTTTATTATATTTAATATGTTAAAAATCCACCAATTTAAATCTATGTCTGGGGGGTCCTGGTTTAGGTCTCCAATCATGTACTGCTTTGGTCCAAGTCTTCCACACTTTTATTTGCTTTTTTAGTAAATCATTTTGTTCCTGTGTAAAATAAAATTAAAGAGGCATTGCTCTTAATAATATTTCTAAAAAGGGCAATTTATAATAAGACACTCTTTCTCCTTCATGTACCACTGCTCTGTTACTATCCTATCATACCCTCCTGTATAAGATGAGGGATCAGGTGTAGGGATCCTATGCTAAGTGGGCCATAGCATAATCCTATATATGGGTGTTTCCCATCATTTGCCCTGTATTAGATATAATCATAGTGTGCCTTGCTTTTTCTTAAGAACATAAGAAATCCTGTTTCCTTTGTCTGATATATTTCTGCCTTATAAATGGGACACTCATATGAATCTGTCAGAGTCCTTCAAGTGTCTTCAGCTGTCAGGTTTTATGCGATGGGCTTTTCTCTAGATTCTTCTATCAGAGACTTTCCTACTTATAACTAATTCAAAGTTATGGCTAAATGATTCTTACTATTATTATTCTTAAGAATATTAATATTTAAGCACAGAATAGCTTTTAAGCAAAATTTCTTAATTTTCTGCTAAAGACTTCTTTTCTAAACAATCATCCTAAGAAGTTTTTGTGTGATTTAAAAAATTATTTACGTGTTCTCAAATAATTATGTTATGGGTTTTCTATAGAACCCAGTGTTCTCAGGTTACTGTAACATGGAGTAAGAAAAACAATCATCATTGTTCCCAGAAGCAGTACATGATGTGGGGGATATTTTTTTGCTCTGGGGCCTCCTGCCACTGCTCAAGGAGACTAACTTCCATGAAGCTTTTGCTTCAGGTCCAAGAACATGGCTTTCACCATGTCATGGACTCCACTGGAGCTGTCGAGGTAGAGAGTCCTCTAAAAACTAGATATTGAATTCTCATATGATCCAGCTGTACCAATCTTAATGATATATTCTAGGAACATAAAAACACAACACAAAATGCCTTCTGCACCTATATTCATTGAAGCACTATTTATAATAGCCAGAATCTGGAAACAACCCAGGTGCCCAACAACAGATGAGTGGCTAAAGTAACCATAGTATGCAGCTGTCAGGAAAAAATGAAATCATAAAATTTTCCTATTAATTGATGGACAAGGAAACTATTTTACTGAGTGAAATACGTCAGATGGAGAGAGATACAGAATAGTCTCACTCATCTATAGGTTTTAAGAAAAATAAAAGGCATTATTGTAATAATATAGAGTCAATAGAGGTGAGGGCTGGAAGGTTCAGTCTACAATATTAAGCTTACCACTTAAGAGTGATGCATTCAGTTAGAGAAATAACCACATTGACAACTACCATGAGAGTGGTAGTGAGTGACAGAAATAGAATGTCTGTGTTAAATACAGGCAAGGGGTGTGGGAATAGGAAGATGGAGGAATTGCACTCCTGAAACAGGGTGTTTTGTTTTGTTTTATATAACTGTAACTCAACTACAAACTTGGTTGTAATTACGGTGCTAAAGATATTTAAAAAAAAGAAAAGTAAAATTTGGGTGCATCTTTAATTTATGTGAAAGGTAAAAAATAATGTACAAAATATTGAAGTCAGTTAAAAGATATAGTCAATTAAACAGAGACTTCCTTCTTTTATTTTACCAAATCATCAAATCTTTTATGTCTTTGAAAGAAAATACATCCTCTTTACAGCATCATTAAAAGCCTGTTTCACTTGCTTGTTCCTTAAGGTATAAATGAAGGGGTTCAGTAAGGGTGCAACAGACCCGTTCAGTACAGCAACAGCTTTATTTATGGCCAAATTTTCCACTGAAGAGGGTTTAACATAGATGAAGATACAGCTTCCATAGGCAATAGAAACTACAATAATATGGGACGAGCAGGTCGAAAAGGCTTTTTTCCTTTGTTGAGCAGAAGGAAACCTGAGAATTGTTATGATGATGTATGTGTACGAAAGAAGTACACACAGTAGTGTGATAATGAGGGTAAATACGGCCATAATGATAACCATTTGCTCTATTACCCAAGTGTCAGTACATGAAATCTTTAGGAGGGGCCCTGCATCACAGAAAAAATGATCAACAGCATTGGAGTCACAGAATTCAAGCTCAAGGCCCATGCTAAGAGGTGGAAGAATGACCACTAAGCTTGAGACCCAACAGCAAAGGACTAAGATGGTACATACTCTATGGCTCATGATGGTCATGTAATGAAGAGGCTTGCAGATAGCAACATAGCGATCATAAGACATGGCTGCTAGGAGAAAAAATTCCGTTGCTCCAAATAGAATAACAAAAAATAGTTGAATTACACATGCATTGTAAGTAATGGTATTATCTTCAGTTGACAAATTGTATAGGTATCTAGGAATACAAGCAGTTGTAAATGAGACTTCAAGGAAAGAAAAATTTCTGAGGAAAAAGTACATAGGTGTTTTAAGATGTGAGTCCACCAAACTGAGGATGATTATAATCAGATTTCCTGCTACACTCAGTATGTAAGTAATAAATAGAAAGGTGAAAAGTAGTATTTTCAATTGTGGGTCATCTATTAATCCCAACAAGATAAACGTTGTTATTGTGCAGTTTCTCATGATCAACTTTCCATTTTTCAAAGCAGCATGGAAAAATTAATTAAAAAGTTATGAGGAACTTGACTTTCACATTCTGTGACAAAATATTTCATATAAAAATGAAACACTGCAATATACACGCATTCTTTCAATAATTATATTATTGCAATTACCTCACATTTTGATTTTATGTGTGAGCAATCAAATAGTCTTTTAATTATGATTTTATAGCTAAATTACTTTCTCTAAGATCATTTGATACCTCAAATTCCAGATAACATTTTTAGTTCACTTTTTCATCAGGTTTTTATGGGTCTAAGTCAACCAGACCAGAGTTTAAAAAATTGGTATTTGTATGTGGTGCTGTTCAAGTCTGGTGATGCTAATAACTACGAGTGTCTTAATTGACACTGCATAGTGTCAATTAATAGCCTATACCTGTCAATGCATGGATGACCAAACTGGGGTTGGTGACATTCAAATTTCGTATCATATTACCTATATTATTTTTTTAAACTTTATGCACATAAATAATCTAGATGCAAAAAATCACTTTTTCCAGGTACTAAAACTTTCTTTATGCAAGAAGAACTTCTATATGCTGTATCCCAAAATTAATAACTTCAATATTCCTCATTGATACATTTATCCTACAAACAAGATAATAATGATAACTGATAATCATTCAAACTTTCCTTTGTCTCTTATCTTTCTCCACTAATGCATTCCTCTTGCTTATAAATTGTACTTAAGAGTTCAGTACCAGTGAATATTTTATTCATGTGTGAAATATTATTATTTTCTAACATGTTTAGAAAACTAATTCCCCCCTATAAATTTTCATTAGTTGTATTTATATAATTAAATGTGGTCCCTAAATGTCCCTGAAGCAAGAATCATATTTAAAATTGCTAAAAATGTACCTTTTTTTCATTGTTTTAATTATTTGAAATTATATTAGTGATTCTATTTTCTATATTTTCTTCATTTTTCCTACTAAATTTAGATTTTTTTTTTCAGGACAGTTTGAGTTTTATTACAATTTGACACTGCTTTTTCCTCAACATCAAAAACTGAATACTATTTCTGAAGACAGTATCAGTATCACATTTCCTTGTTTATATGTCATATTTTAGCTAAGTTAAAGATATTTTCAAATGGATTCTATAAATCCTATTTTTCCCTAACTCTAGGTATTTTGTTTTGTTTTGCTTTATGGTATTCCTTCTGGCTCTGTACTCAATAATTACCCCTGACAAAGCTTGGAAGACTACATGAGATGGACTTTTGTTCAAGTATAGTGGCAGACCTACTGTATTCTATTGCTGGTCCCTTTTCCCTAACCCTAGATATTTCTTTTCAGTGTTCTAAACTGTGTTACTTCCCTGTGTCCTATTATCTTGAAATAATTTTGTTTGCTATTTGTAATTATTTAATATAATCCATTGATTATTTTACTATGTTCAATTAAAAACTTTTTTATAAAATGCATTTTTAAAAAAATTCTTCAAATAAATTTATTGTTACTTCATATACACTTGAATGTTGTACAAATGCACAAACCTCAAGATCTAAATTAAAGATTCTCTTTAATCCAGGTCATCATCCATTTACAGCATTCTTTTTCTTTTCTTCTTATTTTTTGTGTGTGTTGGGTGTGTGTGTGTGTTTTGGGCCACACCCAGTGATGCTCAGAAGTTACTCCTGGCTACGCGCTCAGAAATCTCTCCTGGCTTGGGGGATCATATGGGATGCTGTGGATCAAATCGAGGTCTGTTCTGGGTCAACATATGCAAGGCAAATGCTGTGCTACCACTTTGGTCCTATAGCATTATTTTTATTATTTTTAATTTATGATTTTATGTTTTACACTATGACTTTATTTTTTTTAACTTTGGGTGATACACAACTGTACTTAGAAATTACTTTTGGCAGGGTACCATATGGGATTTGAGGGATGGTACTGCATGCAATGCTAATTCCCTATCCCTATTAGTGCTATCGCTCTAATCTCAATTTTTTAATTAATTTTATTTCAGACAACATGTATGCGATGGTGTTAACATTTATGTTTGTCTTTGATTTTTTGAGGGGGAAAGGGTTATGAATTCTGGGGTACTCCTGTCTATATTTTGAGGAAGCAGGCCCAAATACTGCACAGGGTACCATATATGCAACCAGGTATTTAAACTTATTCAAGAAAAATTTCTATCTTCTAAACAGTCCCTCAAACCAGAGATATACTCTGTTTTGATGCACTCTTGTTGTTTATTATCACCAAAGTGCCAAAGGCAATTACGTGGGGATTTTTTTTGTTTGTTTTTGTTTTGGTTTGGTTTTTGTTTTGGTTTTTGGGTCACACCCGGCAGCACTCAGGGGTCACTCCTGGCTCCACGCTCAGAAATCTCTCCTGGCAGGCTCGGGGGACCATATAGGATACCGGGATTTGAACCACCGTCCTTCTGCGTCTAATGCAAACGCCTTACCACTGTGCTATCTCTCCGGCCCCCACAATTACGTTTTTTTTTTAATGCAGAAAATTTTATTTATGGCAACAATTACGTTTTTTAAAGTGTATAGTTTAACACCTAACATGAGAAGTGGGTTTCCATTATACAAGAGACAAGATATCTTCAAATGAGTTCTCATTTCAGATGTGGAGATTTTTGCCTATGAGTAATTTCCAAGAATCTGGTATAGATGATATGTTTAAGGAAGTGGTTTTCCTTAGTAACAGAAAAGGGAAATGTAATTGTAAATCTCTGTGAAATAACCTAATCACATTCTACTCCTGATATATTTCTGTTGAATTATGCTTTTGAATGTCTTTGCATCTGTATTAGTCAGAGATATAAGAAAACTTTAGGAAAAAAAAACAAAACTCAAGAGATCTGTCTTATTCAGCATAAAGTATACTGAATAGACCTGTCTATTCTGAATTTAAGAGACCTTTGTTAAGAGATAAAGTAAGGTATGGTTTAGTTGGCTAGTGGAAAATTAGTCATTGAATTAGTAGTAAAATACTAAAAACTTTAGGTGCAGATTAATATTTGAAAACACTTACCCTATTTGAATGATTATTTCCAGATTTCAAAATCATTAATTATCCTTGAATTTTTACCATGAAGTGATATTCCTTTTAGCATGAGTAATCAATCATCTGTTTGGTGTCAGACATAAAGGTCAATGGACTGAGCATACTGTTTGCCTGCAAGGGATCTAGGGCTAGGCCTGACATCATATGATTCCACTAACAGAATCAAGAAGGATCCCTTAGCATTTCTAAGGAAATATGATACTAAAGATCAGAAATAAACAGAAACAAATGAATAATTAACAGATAATCATGAGATCATCAAATTTATATATAGACACTTACTAATTATTTGGAAACTGATAACGTAATAATGATATTAATTGATTTAATTTCTCAGTATTATAACTCTAAGTTTGTTGTCATAATATTCAATAATTTGCTTATTTATTCAGAAAGAGGAAAAACTTTATATTGTATCTGAGTCATAGGTACTGCTATTTCTAAATCAATGACTTCTGCACACTAGAAACTGATAATATTTTCCTGAGAAAGTAGTCTCAAAGGTATCCTCTATATGCACATTACTAAATCAAATGATCTGGCCAGGCAACATAACTTACTTGTTATCTTAATGAATCCCCTTCCAATCATACAAACCTCAAATAAATTATGTCCTCCAAACTCCTGAATCTGGAAAATTAAATTCCCCTCTTCCTCTACACATCTTATCAAATTGTATATTATACAATGACAATAGCAAATTATTAACCACCTCTGAACAGTTCACAGATACACTAGTGAATAAAAAAATGCTGGAGTGATAGCACAGTGTGTAGAGCCATTGTCTTACATGTGGCCCAATCTGGTTTGATCCTAAAATCCCATATGTTCCCACACAAAGCCAGAATGATCCCTGACTGCAGAGCCAGGGTCTCTACTGAGCACTTTTGGGTGTGGTCCCAAAACAAAACAAAGCAAAAACAAAATTACCAAAACTTTGAGAAATTTAACAGTGAATACATGGATCCAAAAATAACCCACACAAATAAAACTACTGACACATATTTTATAGTAGCAGGCAGTCACATACACTTACCTCAAGTTAAAATTTAAGTTAAAAACTTAAGGTTCTTTACTAAATTGGGAAATAGTGCACCGTCTCCTTTGATAAACAGTCACTTCACAGAAGAATGGTTCTTTTGAGATCTCTCACACTGGACAACAGCTTAACAGATGAAAGAAAATGGAATTCATGAATTTGAAATTTCTGTGTTCCTCATAATCAATCAACTTTCTTCAATCAACTTTCCCTAATAAAACTTTTTTTCACCTTTGTAATATATTATCAAAAGGGTATGGATACATTTATTAGTTCAAATAAATATTCATGTATAACTGTCTATGCTTACTCTTTTCCTTCCTTATTTTTTATTTTTCTAGATTTACACTAGAGTAATTATTTCCCAAATTTATTAGGGTTACCAAAGGACATACTTAGAATAAAGAGTAAAGTAACAACTAGAAACTGCCATTTAGGTTCTTCCTCCTCATTACATTTTTCAAACCTCAAACCCTAGTTTGCATATACAGCAAGCAAGAACTGCCTTAGGAATATACTCTACAAAGTAGACAGTTTTGTGCAGTGTCTTTAAGCAGACCAAAAAATGTTTTTGTAATTAAGCATCAATTTTTTAAAATTTGTGTTATCTCCATTAAAGAGAGGACCTTTTCTTTTAAATAATTAGGGAATATATGAGTTTTATATATCTGTTTAATTTTCTTTATAAAGTTTATTTTTACTGATCCATTGTAAGGATTTTATGTTCTTTTAGGGTACAACTCCAGAGATTTGTCAGCATAGTTTCGCATTCTTGAAATTTACTTCATGTTTAGTTATTTATTAATGTGAGCATTATTTTAACACTAATTCTGTTTATTTGCCAAGTATTATTAAAAATAATAGGTTATTTATTACTATTATATAGTAGAAAGGTCAATGTAATTGCATTATTATAAAAAATAAAAACTGGCAGACAGTTTTAAGTCAGATAGGAACTCTAATTATCTACCTTACACTACTTACATTTTGTTCATTTTAATGATTTTATCGCTGTGTTTAATTGTTTTTGTTAAGATGCATAATTCAGCAGTGGTCTTCCAGACTCATCAAACTAGAAATTACTCCTCCAGGTATCTTCTAGAGTGTTTTTAATTCTGCTAGTAGATATCACATCTTTTTAGAGACTATTAGCTTAAATGTTGGGATAATTTTTCTTTGTTCATTATCAAAAAGAGAACTATTCTCTTGTCAAATCAAACACCTTTCACTCAAATTTGGAATAGTTCTTATTTTTTCAAGTAAGATTTTGATTTTGCTACAGCCAAATAATGATATTTGTATTGCTCCATTTTATTTTCTGTAGATCTCTGAAATCTCCTGAGTACAAAGAGAATCCTTGTTGCCAGGTTCTAATGCAACTAATTAAACTGTTTAGTAAAAATTCTCTTGAAGGAACTACAATCATGTACAACAGGGACACTGTCCTTTGAGATAGTGAGAAAAACAGCAGCAGATATAATCAAGTTCACATTATAGTAATGAGAAAAAATTAATAAAGTCAAATATATTTCTTATATGCTTTATAAGGACATAAAGGATAAGGTAGTATACTTTAATAATAAAAATGTCATGATTTACTTAATCTCTCTGATTGCTTCTAGCATATTTCTATTACTCTTGAAAGTACTTCCTGAGAAAAAATATTTTGATGAATTTGAACAATAAACTTGTGTTTCTTTTAGCAGAGAGACTTATTTATATTTTTAGAGAAAAATATACAATTCACTTGCTTATCAATAAATTTTTTTCATAATAGAGGTAATATTATTCAATATTATTCAATAATGTCTATGCTTACAGTTTTATTGTACAAATGTAATGCATACCCCAGCCACTATTATTCACAACTGTAATGTATTCAAGGACCTTGACTTTGTATAGATGAATGAAACAAGGTTCAGCCAGTTCATATCATGCATTAATAAATTGTTGGTTTGAAATAGTTACATCTGTTATTTTAAATAAACATATATTAAATAAGTATTTACATGTAACTACAATATTTTATGATGTAGGTAAAAAGTAATGCTTATATACTAATAGTAGGTATGGTAATGGGCTTAGCCACATCAAAAACAATATGAGCACTTCTAAAAACATGGAGTGGGATGAAGAAATGTAAAAATAGAAGCTAAGTCGAGTTAGGAATTATTCTCTTAGGAATAAAGTAAGTTATTAGAGGATGACAAGCAAGTACATTTTAGGTTACAAGTAATATCTATACCTAATCTAGATTGCCCACACTTCTACAATTGCAGCGTGGTAATTTTTCCTTTAATATAATATATATAAATTGCATGCCAAAAGATAGATCCATTAATACAAAACCAGTATGTCCAATACAATGACCTGAATTTTATCCTTCTGCACAAATCCTACTCTGCATGTCAATGTCCCTCTAATACTGTTTTCAGAGTTCATCCATACCACCAGCACTGCCTTATCTTCACGCTTAACAGGCCCATTTTTAATTTTGGTTGGGAAAGTTTGGGTTTTATGTTTTCATTACTCTTGACTCTGGCTTGGATATATAGTTCTGTTTGTTCTTTCCTTTAGTTATGTCCTTTCAGTTGTGGTGTTAATATTGCTTTCTTAATCATGATTCTGATACTTAATAAGTCATCATTCAAACATTATCTCAGAAAACAATCACATAATTACAATGTAATGTTGACTAGTATTCATTAAAAGTCAATTTTCCCCACAATTTCCCCACAAATTTCCCCACAATTTTTATTTATTTAATTTTGATTTATTTTTTATTTTTGGGCCACACCCAGAGTCTCTCAGGGGTTACTCCTCACTGTGCTCTCAGAAATAGCTCCTGTCTTGGGGAACCATATGGGAAGCCGGGGGACCGCACCGCGATCTGGCCTAGTTTAGTGCATGCAAGGAAAATGCCCTACTGCTTGTGCACCACTCCAGCTCCTCATTTTTTCATTTAAACATAGCATTCCTTTTTTTTTTTTTTTTTTTTAATTTTTTTTTTATTTAAACACCTTGATTACATACATGATTGTGTTTGGGTTTCAGTCATAAAAGGAACACCACCCATCACCAGTGCAACATTCCCATCACCCAAGTCCCAAATCACCCTCCTCCCCACCCAACCCCCGCCTGTACCCTAAACAGGCTCTACATTTCCCTCATACATTCTCAATATTAGGACAGTTCAAAATGTAGTTATTTCTCTAACTAAACTCATCACGCTTTGTGGTGAGCTTCCTGAGGTGAGCTGGAACTTCCAGCTCTTTTCTCTTTTGTGTCTGAAAATTATTATTACAAGGGTGTCTTTCATTTTTCTTAAAACCCATAGATGAGTGAGACCATTCTGCGTTTTTCTCTCTCTCTCTGACTTATTTCACTCAGCATAATAGATTCCATGTACATCCATGTATAGGAAAATTTCATGACTTCATCTCTCCTGACAGCTGCATAATATTCCATTGTGTATATGTACCACAGTTTCTTTAGCCATTCATCTGTTGAAGGGCATCTTGGTTGTTTCCAGAGTCTTGCTATGGTAAATAGAGCTGCAATGAATATAGGTGTAAGGAAGGGGTTTTTGTATTGTATTTTTGTGTTCCTAGGGTATATTCCTAGGAGTGGTATAGCTGGATCGTATGGGAGCTCGATTTCCAGTTTTTGGAGGAATCTCCATATCGCTTTCCATAAAGGTTGAACTAGACAGCATTCCCACCAGCAGTGGATAAGAGTTCCTTTCTCTCCACATCCCCGCCAACACTGTTTATTCTCATTCTTTGTGATGTGTGCCATTCTCTGGGGTGTGAGGTGGTATCTCATCGTTGTTTTGATTTGCATCTCCCTGATGATTAGTGATGTGGAACATTTTTTCATGTGTCTTTTGGCCATGCGTATTTCTTCTTTGTCAAAGTGTCTGTTCATTTCTTCTCCCCATTTTTTGATGGGGTTAGATGTTTTTTTCTTGTAAAGTTCTGTCAGTGCCTTGTATATTTTGGAGATTAGCCCCTTATCTGATGGGTATTGGGTGAATAGTTTCTCCCACTCAGTGGGTGGCTCTTGTATCCTGGGCACTATTTCCTTTGAGGTGCAGAAGCTTCTCAGCTTAATATATTCCCATCTGTTAATCTCTGCTTTCACTTGCTTGGAGAGTGCAGTTTCCTCCTTGAAGATGCCTGTAGTATCAATGTCCTGGAGAGTTTTGCCTATGTGCTGTTCTATATATCTTATGGTTTTGGGGCTGATATCGAGGTCTTTAATCCATTTGGATTTTACCTTTGTACATGATGTTAGCTGGGGGTCTAAGTTTAATTTTTTGCAAGTGGCTATCCAATTGTGCCAACACCACTTGTTGAAGAGGCTTTCCCTGCTCCATTTAGGATTTCCTGCTCCTTTATCAAAAATTAGATGGTTGTATCTCTGGGGAACATTTTCTGAGTATTCAAGCCTATTCCACTGATCTGAGGACCTATCCTTATTCCAATACCATGCTGTTTTGATAACTGTTGCTTTGTAGTACAGTTTAAAGTTGGGAAAAGTAATTCCTCCCATATTCTTTTTCCCAATGATTGCTTTAGCTATTCGAGGGTGTTTATTGTTCCAAATGAATTTCAAAAGTGTCTGATCCACTTCTTTGAAGAATGTCATGGGTATCTTTAGAGGGATGGCATTAAATCTGTATAATGCCTTGGGGAGTATTGACATTTTGATGATGTTAATCCTGCCAATCCATGAGCAGGGTATGTGTTTCCATTTCCGTGTGTCCTCTCTTATTTCTTGGAGCAGAGTTTTATAGTTTTCTTTGTATAGGTCCTTCACATATTTAGTCAAGTTGATTCCAAGATATTTGAGTTTGTGTGGTACTATTGTGAATGGGGTTGTTTTCTTAATGTCCATTTCTTCTTTATTACTGTTGGTGTATAGAAAGGCCATTGATTTTTGTGTGTTAATTTTGTAGCCTGCCACCTTGCTATATGAGTCTATTGTTTCTAGAAGCTTTTTGATAGAGTCTTTAGGGTTTTCTAAGTAGAGTATCATGTCATCTGCAAACAGTGAGAGCTTGACTTCTTCCTTTCCTATCTGGATTCCCTTGATATCCTTTTCTTGCCTAATCGCTATAGCAAGTACTTCCAGTGCTATGTTGAATAGGAGTGGTGAGAGAGGACAGCCTTGTCTTGTGCCAGAATTTAGAGGGAAGGCTTTCAGTTTTTCTCCATTGAGGATAATATTTGCCACTGGCTTGTGGTAGATGGCCTTCACTATATTGAGAAAGGTTCCCTCCATTCCCATCTTGCTGAGAGTTTTGATCAAGAATGGGTGTTGGACCTTATCAAATGCTTTCTCTGCATCTATTGATATGATCATGTGGTTTTTATTTTTCTTGTTATTGATGTTGTGTATTATGTTGATAGATTTACGGATGTTAAACCAGCCTTGCATTCCTGGGATGAAACCTACTTGATCGTAGTGGATGATCTTCTTAATGAGGCATTGAATCCTATTTGCCAGGATTTTGTTGAGGATCTTTGCATCTGCATTCATCAGTGATATTGGTCTGTAATTTTCTTTTTTGGTAGCGTCTCTGTCTGGTTTAGGTATCAAGGTGATGTTGGCTTCATAAAAGCTATTTGGGAGTGTTTCTGTTTGTTCAATTTCATGAAAGAGTCTTGCCAAGATTGGCAGTAGTTCCTCTTGGAAAGTTTGATAGAATTCATTAGTGAATCCATCTGGACCTGGGCTTTTGTTTTTCGGCAGACATTTGATTACTGTTTTAATTTCATCAATGGTGATGGGGGTGTTTAGATATGCTACATCCTCTTCCTTCAACCGTGGAAGATTATAAGAGTCCAAGAATTTATCCATTTCTTCCAGGTTCTCATTTTTAGTGGCGTAGAGTTTTTCAAAGTAGTTTCTGATTACCCTTTGAATCTCTGTCATATCAGTAGTGATCTCTCCTTTTTCATTCCTGATACGAGTTATCAAGTTTCTCTCTCTCTCTTTCTTTGTTAGGTTTGCCAGTGGTCTATCAATCTTGTTTATTTTTTCAAAGAACCAACTTCTGCTTTCGTTGATCTTTCGGATTGTTTTTTGAGTTTCCACTTCGTTGATTTCTGCTCTCAGCTTTGTTATTTCCTTCTGTCTTCCTGTTCTTGGGTCCTTTTGTTGAGCATTTTCTAGTTCTATTAGCTGTGTCATTAAGCTACTCAGGTAAGCTCCTTCTTCCTTCCTGATGTGTGCTTGCAAAGCTATAAATTTTCCTCTCAGTACTGCTTTTGCTGTGTCCCATAAGTTCTGAGAGTTTGTGTCTTTATTGTCATTTGTTTCCAGGAACCTTTTTATTTCCTCCTTGATTTCATCTCGGACCCACTGGTTATTGAGCATGAGGCTGTTTAACTTCCAGGTGTTAAAGTGTTTCTTCTGAGTCCCTTTGGAGTTCACAAATAATTTCAGAGCCTTGTGGTCAGCGAAGGTAGTCTGCAAAATTTCTATCCTCTTGATCTTATGGAGGTATGTTTTATGTGCCAGCATGTAGTCTATCCTGGAGAATGTCCCATGTACATTGGAGAAGAATGTGTATCCAGGTTTCTGGGGATGGAGTGTCCTATATATATCCACTAGGCCTTTTTCTTCCATTTCTCTCCTCAGGTCTAGTATATTCTTGTTGGGTTTCAGTCTGGTTGACCTGTCCAGTGTTGACAAAGCCATGTTAAGGTCCCCCACAATTATTGTGTTGTTGTTGATATTATTTTTCAGATTTGTCAACAGTTGTATTAAATATTTTGCTGGCCCCTCATTCGGTGCATATATGTTTAGGAGAGTGAATTCTTCCTGCTCTACGTACCCCTTGATTAATATAAAATGTCCGTCTTTGTCCCTTTCAACCTTCCTGAGTATAAAGTTTGCATTATCTGATATTAGTATGGCCACTCCAGCTTTTTTATGGGTGTTGTTTGCTTGGATAACTTTTCTCCAGCCTTTTATTTTGAGTCTATGTTTGTTCTGACTATTCAGGTGCGTTTCTTGTAGGCAGCAGAAGGTTGGATTGAGTTTTTTGATCCATTTAGCCACTCTGTGTCTCTTATCTGGTGCATTTAGTCCATTGACGTTGAGAGAAAGAATTGTCCTGGGATTTAACGCCATCTTTATTTCAAAATTTGGTGTGTCTTTTGGGTAGTCTTGTCTTAGATTAGGTCTTTCAGTTTTTCTCTTAAGACTGGTTTTGTGTCTATGAAGTTTCTGAGCTGTTTTTTGTCTGTGAAACCATGTATTCTTCCATCAAACCGGAAAGTGAGTTTTGCTGGGTATAGTATTCTGGGTGAAGCATTCATTTCATTCAGTCTTGTCACAATATCCCACCACTGCTTTCTGGCATTGAGCGTTTCTGGTGACAGGTCTGCTGTAAATCTCAGGGAAGCTTGCTTGAACATGATTTCCCCTTTTGATCTTGCTGTTTTCAGAATTCTGTCTCTATCTGTGGGATTTGTCATTGTGACTAGGATGTGTCTTGGGGTGGTTTTTCTGGGGTCTCTTTTGGTTGGTACTCTTCGGGCATGCAGGATTTGATCACATATATTCTTTAGCTCTGGAAGTTTCTCTTTAATGATGTTCTTGACCATTGATTCTTCCTGGAAATTTTCTTCCTGGGTCTCTGGGACTCCAATGATTCTTAAGTTGTTTCTGTTGATCTTATCATAAACTTGTATTTTCGTCTGTTCCCATTCTTTGACTAATTTTTCCATTGTCTGCTCATTTGCTTTAAGTTTTTTGTCCAATCTCTCCTGCTGTATGGAATTGTTATGTATCTCATCTTCCACAGCACCAAGTCTATTCTCAGCTTCTGATACCCTGTCCCAGAGCTTATCCATTTTGTCATTCACTTCGTTTACTGAGTTTTTCAGGCCTGTTAGTTGACATGTTATTTCAGTTTGGAGTTTTGTCATTTCTGCCTTCATATTTTCTTGGTTCTTATTAGTGTTCTGTTCAACTCGATCCATGGTTTCTTGGAGTCTGTTGAGCACCTTCCATATTGCTAGTCTAAAGTCCTTATCTGAGAGGTTGATTAGTTGTTCAGTCATTATCTGGTCCTCAGAATTGTCATCTTCATTCTCTATGTCTGATGCTGGCCTGCGCTGTTTCCCCATTGTCACATTTGTATTGTGGGTTTTTCTACGTGTTGTAGTGGTATTCATTGTCTATATGATGTAGGCAGCACACTCCTCTGGCTCCTCCCTTTCTGGATGGGCTGACTTGCCTCTAAGGGAGGGGAGTCCTCCGTGGATGAAGCCTCACACTGGGTCAAATCTTAGGCCCGAGCATGCAACAGAGAAGACAGTCCAGAGAGAAATGTTTGCTTCTGTGATATAGCGCCGTTCTTAGTGTGATTTTTCCTTCTTGTTGCAATGGAGTTCTTTCCTTAGAAAGAGTGCACGGCCGCGTAGCGAAGCGGAGCGGCCGTGCTCCTCTGAGCCTCTTTTTGCCCCACTCGCAAGAGTTTCACGCAAGAGGACAGTAGACAGACATAGACAGGTCACACTCACAGTCTTTCACAGCTGAGCCCCACTGGGCTGGTGTACTTTCGCGGATTTTCCCCGCCTGGTGTCACACACAGGGAGCCAGCTTTTGCAAAGGATAGCCGGTTTTTATGCTCTGAAGTCCCTCCCTGAAAATGGCGTCTGGGCGAGCGAGGTTTCTGGAGGCTCTTTTTTCCCCACTCGCAAGAGTTTCACGCAAGAGGACAGTAGACAGACATAGACAGGTCACACTCACAGTCTTTCACAGCTGAGCCCCACTGGGCCGGTGTACTTTCGCGGATTTTCCCCGCCTGGTGTCACACACAGGGAGCCAGCTTTTGCAAAGGATAGCCGGTTTTTATGCTCTGAAGTCCCTCCCTGAAAATGGCGTCTGGGCGAGCGAGGTTTCTGGAGGCTCTTTTTTCCCCACTCGCAAGAGTTTCACGCAAGAGGACAGTAGACAGACATAGACAGGTCACACTCACAGTCTTTCACAGCTGAGCCCCACTGGGCCGGTGTACTTTCGCGGATTTTCCCCGCCTGGTGTCACACACAGGGAGCCAGCTTTTGCAAAGGATAGCTGGTTTTTATGCTCTGAAGTCCCTCCCTGAAAATGGCGTCTGGGCGAGCGAGGTTTCTGGAGGCTCTTTTTTCCCCACTCGCAAGAGTTTCACGCAAGAGGACAGTAGACAGACATAGACAGGTCACACTCACAGTCTTTCACAGCTGAGCCCCACTGGGCCGGTGTACTTTCGCGGATTTTCCCCGCCTGGTGTCACACACAGGGAGCCAGCTTTTGCAAAGGATAGCCGGTTTTTATCCATAGCATTCCTTTTAATAAATCTTTCAAATATTACCAACCTCAAAAATCATTTCAAAATATCCTTATTTAAAAATAACAGAATTTTTTCAAATCATGAATCTATTAGATTTATAATTTTACCTAAAAGATATGGTGTGAATCATCATGTAGCTATCTAAAGGCTTTAGAATACATTGCATTAAGGCACAATTATGTAGATAGTATGCAGGTTTTATATATGTACATAGATGTGTGTATATATACACACATATAATATATATGTATTTTAAATTAATTATGTATATATAATCTATAGTTTTGGGCCACAATTTCAGTTAACAGGACTCGCTCTTTATGGACATGCTACACTATATGACATGCAAGAGTTTAAACATGGGTAGGCCACGTGCAAGGCAAGTGCCCTATCCACAGTACTAATGCTCCAGGCCCAAGTGCTTTGTTAATTTTTCTTTTCTTAAACATAGAGATAAAAATGTCTCTAATAGAAAATATATAAATTTATTCTACAGTATCACCAACAAAGTAGTTGTTCTCAGTATATATTTTCACATGCAATGAGTTACATGAGAAACAATTGCAAAGAATGAAGTAAAGAATATTTTGGTAATTTAAATACTTTAAGCCTATATCCTTTATTGTACAGTAGGAATGAAAATTGGCCTTGTGTAATCTTTCTACATTGTAAGTATAAAAATAAATTCTTTCTGATGTTGTTGCACAATTAGTGTCTCAAAGGACAGTGTCGCGACATGATTTTAGTTACTTCAAGAAATTTATTTACTCAGTGGTTTAATTACTAACATTAGAACTGGGGAATTAGATTCTTTAGGTACTCAGGAGATTTCTAAACACCTGTAGTAGATAGAACACAATAATATAAATCACATCATTTGGTTGTAACAAAATTTACTCTCTGCTTGGAAAGATCAGAGCTCTTCTGAAATAATTTCAGTATTAATTTTTTGTTATCCATCAGAATGTTTCTCTCCTTGATAGTGGACAATGTAGTGATCCCAAGATTTAAGCATCTCTAATGAGAAGCTGAATATATAAAATTGGTAAACTAGAAGAACTAAAGACCCTCCAGAAGATACCAAGAGAGAAACATTCTGTTTGGTGATCCTGTTAAATTCTTGCTGAGCCATGTTTTTTTAAGCAACTCACTTAAATCTGGTAAGAGGTAACTAGTTGAAATCATGAGAAATGATGAAGAAAACCATGCAATATATGTGAGGGTTGCTGAGTCTTTGAGAATGTAAAATGTCCATTGGTTTTCAATTATGTAATGCTGTTATATAAACTTACAATTTTAGCATGCAAAAGGGGTAAAGGGTACAAAAATAATATTTTGTGTAATTAGATAATAGCCAAGTATATCTTTGCACTAGTTAGTAAGTAACTACAAAGGAAATAGATGTCAAATTACAAACATTTACATCCATATCTCTGATACTGTATATCTAAGTATATGATATCCTTATAAAATATCATTTTATAATTATTTTTGAGAGAATTAAGTGAGATATAGCTAATCTATTAATAATACAAATCTTTTACATGGGAAGAATTATTTAAATGAAAATGACTATAACTGAGATAAACAAAAAAGAAAACAATTATTTTTAAGTAAGCAAAGAATGTTTTATTTTCTCTTGGTTAGTAATCCTCTTCAGGATTAAAGGAGTGTGTCCCTAAGGCAGTTTTGATTGCTGCATATGCAGAGGGGAATGTAGGAAACTGGAGCTGATAACAAGGAGGAGAAAACATGTTTGATTTTGGTTGTTATTCTATTACTTATGACATTTCTATGTTTTGCTAATTCTAAATTAATGGGGGGAGATTATTCTATTATAAACATAGAAGAACAAAACATAAAGGGTAAGGAAATAACCAAGCATAGAACTTTGTTAGTGCAAGCTTCACTTCCATAAAAGATAACCCATAGAAATTTAATCTTATCTAACAAAGTTAATAAAAGAATTTACATAGAGAAGTATGATTGAAGAATCATGAATTTGAAAGCCAAGAACTTCATTTTTATTTCCTCCTTTAAGCTGTTGTACCGTATGAGAGATCACTAAGACTGTTCATGAAAGGAGACAGTATCCACAATTTCCCAATTTTAAAGACCTTAAGTGCTTAATTACTGTGAGGTAAGTGTATATGGCTGGCTCTTGTTAGTAAATGTTCCTCTATAGCTTTATTTGCATTTCTTTGCTGTCTTAACCTGTACAATTAAATGTCTTGCTTGTAAAAGGTTTGATAATTTTTCTTTTGTTTCTATTTACTATAGTATATGTCCTACTGTAACACTCTTCAGAAGCTGATAAAAATTTGACCTAGTTATTGGCTTCATATTATTTTTTTAAAGCACATGTGTAGAGAAAGAGTGAAATTTTTTTTCAGATTCAGAAGACACAGAGACTGTTTGGAGGAAATACTTTATTTCAGATTTGAATGATGAAAAAGGTATTCATTCATTCATTCCAAAAGTTGATTCAACAAGCTGATTTATGTTTCCTGGAATGATTGCATTTTATTCAGTGATGTACAAATATAAAGAACCCTGTAGAATATGTGCAGATAAAATATCTGCTACTATTATGAATAATTAGCAGTTTCAGAAATATTAGTAGCTATTACTCATTTACAATGGAAGGTTTTATACAATGGAAATATCTTTCAGGATAATATGCAAATTATCAAAAATTATTCTAATGAATTGAGACTTATTAAACTGAGAAATTAAGTTATTTTATATTTTAATTTTAAGTTTCCAAAGAATTAGTGTCTATATATAAAAATGATTTACATATATACAGAAGTAATTTCAATTATCTACATATTTTTGTCTTTAAATTCATCATACCAAACAATTCTCAGGGAACACTGCTGCCATTTTTTAGGGAATCATGTGATGCCAAAATCAGTCCCAGATCCCCTGTATGCAAGCAATGTATTCAATCTATTGAATTACTTCTCCAGCCTCAAACTGATTATTTATGATATACACATTATATACAATATAAAGAATATCACATATGAATGAAAAAGTATCTCTACAAGGGTTAATGTTGAATTCTGGCAAAATATTGTTTATAATTGAAGTACATTTCAAATATTAATATTCACATAATACTCTTGGATAACATATTACCATTTAAATTCTTAATTTTCCACTAACGTATAATTTTACCTAACATATGTCTCACCTCATCCTGGAATAATAACGATCTCTTGAGTTCAGAGAATAAATAAGTCTTCTGAGCTCACTTCACTCCTGAATAAAACAAATCTAGTGATTTCTTGTATTCTCTTGAGTTTGAGTACACTATATCCTGAAAAGTATAATATTTAACTGCCTAAAGAGAGTAATTTGGCAAAATAAAGTGAAGCATGACATATGTAGCTGTATAGAGAAATTATGAATAAGGAAAATCAACTTTATGGTATCAAGTCTTGTCCTGTGTTTGTCAAATTACAAACATTGGAATCTATTTCAATAGCTTTTCTCAGAGTTCACAAGAGCCAGAGGAAAGGGAGTCTTGTTAAAGAGTTGTGTGTTAATTTTCATATTGGTAGAAGGAGAGGAAGGCAGAGAGATGCATAATTAAATGAGAAAACAGAGAGAGAGAGAGAGAGAGAAGCAATTTGCCTGCCCAAGATCAAGGCAGGGGTCGGGGTTGGAGGTGGAAGAGAAATGGGAGACACAGTGTCCATGGGAAGGTTGCACTGGTGAAGGATAAAATCAACAATAAACAATGTTGTAATCACAGTGCTTAAAGAAAGCAAATGAAAATAAAGAATTACCCCACCACCACCAACAACAATCAACTAACCACAAGTTAATTCATTTTGGGAGATTCCAGTACAGAGAAGTTGGAAGACTAGCCAGGCAAGTGTTGAGAACCAAATTTCATCTTTATCATAATTCTGCATAGCCTCCTATTATGAAAAATTTTCAGTAAAAAAATTCCAAGAGTTACAAAGATTAAGAAAAATGAGATGATCCTAGTCTACTATAGAGATTGTCTTATAAAATTTGAGAATAGAAAAAAAATTGTGGATGGGAGTGATAGGTCAAAGGACTGTGGCCCATAATGTTTAAACTATAACCTAGGATTTTATTCTAGCTATTCCCTAGTCTTACCTAGTCTGGGGTAGGCCCTAGAACACTGCTGGATGTGATCCCAAACCAAAATTAAGCTTTACCAAAAACGTGTTTTATTGTGTTTCTGATGAAATAAATAAAATAGGACAGTAGCTAAATTTATGTCTGAATCAAATGCACTATTATAAATTATTGAGAGTTAAAAAGTATACAGCAGGTCAAATCAATAATTTGGAAATTTACTTTAACACATAATGATCATGTGATTCTCTTTCTGAATATGTTGGTTTGTTTTTGTTTGTTGTTTTGGAGTTCACACCCAGCAGCGTTCAGGGGTTACTTCTGGCTCTAGGCTCAGAAATCGCTCCTGGCAGACTCGGGGACCATATGGGGTAACGGGATTTGGACCACTGTCCTTCTGCATGCAAGGCAAACACCCTACACCTCCATGCTATCTCTCCAGCCCCTGAATTTCTTGGTTTTAATAGTCTGTGAATAGAAACTGATACAATACTTTCACAATATTTAGTAGCATTTTAATCTTTCTAACATTGAATTCTGATTGATTTTTTTTGTTTATGCAATCAAAACCGAGAAAACAAAACTATATTAATATAGTACCAAGAGTCAACTTCCTCTTCCAGGTGTGTTCTGGGACAGAAGATATCCCTCCAGTTCATGTCCAGGAAACTATAGGCGTTAGGCTGATGACCAGAGACTATTTTTTCCTTTATCTCAATGCTTATATAGGATCAAAAGAGGAACTGGATTTCTGAAGAATAAAAGGATTTAGCCTTGGGTAGGTGGAGTGTTTGGGATAAGCTCAGCATGAGTAAAAAGATTTAGGAGTGCCCTTAGAGCAACGCAGTTTATCTCCTTTAGCCATAGCTCTCTTTGAGAGAGAAGAGATAGCTCAAAGTCAAGCCTAATAGGAATTACTAATCACAGAGGGGTTGAGGGCATGGTGCCCCTCTTTGTGCTGCCCATCCCCATATTTTATGTGGTGCACTTTCCAAAACTTTGATCCTCAAGGAGAATAAACCCAGGAACAATCGCTTTACAGAGCCACCAGGAACATATAGCTCTACAGGGGTTTCATCTGGCAGGCCGAAGTATACAGTGTCAGGAAGGGTATCCTATGTCTTTAAATTAGACGTTAAAATGTCTTCTATTTATTGATCAGATAATTATTCATTATCATCTGTTCAAACGTACAAAACATGGTACATTTGGCATTACAAAATCTAAATGTACAAAAATATAGTATCTATTTTATGGAGGTTTATCGAAACAAATATGTAAACCAAGCATATTTAAATCTTCAGTGCAGTACTATTTCAGCCTGTGTGAACAACTCATGCTATGAAATACATAGGATCATAACTTCATATTGTGAAGAATGGTAAGTAAAGATGTTCTTAAAGAGATAACATATTATAATAAGCTATAAAACCCAAAGCTTTAATTTATCAAAGGATTATCTCTTTCAGAGATCTTAGCATACAGAAAGCAAAAACTTACAATGTTTTTATAAATTTGGCTAACATAATGCATAATTAGGAAAAAACTTATTTTTAAGAGTTCATTTTCATATCATACCCACCACTAATATGCTAACATTCCCCTCGACAGTCCATAGTACCACATTGAGCTTACTCCTTAAATCATGGCCTATATCAAATGTAGGTATTTGGTTTTTTTAGACATTATATATTTGATTGATTTGTTTACAAAACACATATGAGTGAATTAATTTAGCAGTTGCCTTCCAACTTTGATTAGTTTACTTAAAATGACATCCTCTATTTAAGGCCAAAGAATTGTTATTCTCCTTGTTTCCTTGTTTTGTCTCTCTACTTTGCTGGTTGTGAGGGGAGGAGGAATAAAAGAGAGGACCATGTGATATATGTTCAGAGGTTTAGATCCATGGATATTTAGTGATGGTAAGGTACTGCAACATTATATATAATACTATAACACAATTTTAGGCATATTACCTAAGCTATTATTAAAAAACTGAAGTAAAACCAAAACATGAGCTACTCTAGTTCCATCATTATTTTGTGAAATGCAAAAGTTTATCTTTCCTTATAACCAATCATATTTTGTTCTCTATGTATAACAAAATGGAATTATTCACTATTTTGTTGTTTGTTTGAAGGTTTTATTTGATTTTTGTGGCTGTCCTGGTAAATCAAACTATTTTTCACTGGATGCAAAGCAGTTGCCTTACCCAATCTACTATCTCTGGACTTATTAAATAAATTGCTCATTCTATTAAACTCAAATAATTTAAGATACTACTGAAGGTGTATCATGGAGCATTTTGTTTGTTTTCTTTGATATGTTTTAAAAAATTGAGACTACCACTTAAATTTATTTTTGTTTTTTGGGTTACACCCAGTGACATTCAGGGGTTACTCTTGGCTATGCGCTCAGAAATCGCTCCTGGCTTGAGGGACCATATGGGAAGCCAGGGATCTAAGCTAGGTCTGTCCTGGGTCAGATGCATACAGCAAACACCCTACTGCTGTGCTATCTCTCTGGTCTCTACCACTAAAATATTTTTTGTCTACACATGACAGTGTTCAGTAATTACTTCTGACAGTGCCCCAGGGAACATATAGGGCCTAGGGATTGAAAATGTGTTGGCAAGACAAGTGCCCTACCTGATGTACTTATTCATGACAGGACACATAAAATTATGTTTAGAAGTCTTTTTGAGTAAACTTATTTTTTAATAAAAATAGTATATTGGAGGAAATTATAGATAATGTTTTAGAATTTAAATTCTGATAAAATAATCTTCAACAATTTAAATTAAGGTGTGACAATAGAAGAAATAAATTGTTTATGACATATTTTACAATAATATTAACATTTATTAGAAATAACTACCAAGAAAGTGAGAAATATTGAAGAAAGCATTCGAATTTTACTATAGACCCACAATATATAATATACATATGAAACAATTAATTCATTATTATCAACAGTTTTTTTTTACTCATAAAAGTATTTAAATAATTTTTGATTAATTGCTTTATAAGCACTGTAGTTACAAAATCGTTCAATTTGGGGTTTTGGCCATAGAATGTACATCACCTTTCACTTTCACCTTTCACTAGTGAATCCTTCATACCATCGATGTCCCTTTGTTCCCTCTCAATCCCTCATTACCTTTCCATCAGCCAAATTTAAATTTAATCATTGTGAGATACATAGTTACTGAGTTACTAATGATTGAATTTCAATCCTACAATGTCCAACACCCATCCATTCACCAGCACCAGTAAACATTTCCCACCACCAATATCTCCAGTTTCCCTCCTTCCTTCTCCTAGTTTCCTTCCCACTGCCTGCCTCTGTGGCAAACGATTTTCTTCTCTCTCTCTTCAATCTCTCTTTTTCTCTCTTCCTTTTTATCTTTTATACACTGTTGTTCGCAATATTGTCAGAACAGTTTTGACTTTTGACAAACATCATCTGAATAACTTTTTCAATTCTTTGAATACAACTATTTGTGGAGCATATTAAATTAAATATTACAAATAATAACAAAGATTTCTTACAACAAAATATGTGGAATGATCAGACCTTATGTTATTAAATAACAAAATATATTTACAACTCTAAAATGAAATATAGATGTAGAAGAAAAATATGAATGCTGAAATTAACTTAAAGAATAGATTAAATTTAATAAAAATTTGACAGAGATATAAACAATTTAACTGAAAAATTTAATATTGCCTCATAATATAAGTACAAGTACTTCAGATTATAAAATAATAACATTTTTAATTGGAATAAAAATCAGATGGAATGAAATTTAATTGGGGCAAAATAAGAAAGTAAAACACTGGTGACATTTCAAAAGGCATAAAGAAAACAATGGTACAAGTTAGAAGATTATACTTTGGGATATCAAATGGAATTATGAGAATTTAATCATATTTTATTATCTGAAAAATAGCAAATGATTTTTAGGGTAAGTATTTTATAAATATTGAATATGGACATTTCTCACTTAGTAGAAGAGAAATTGCATATCAAACCATAAGTGAATTAAAAATAAGGACTATATAACCAGAGAATAAGAAATAGAAAAGATTTCATATTAATGTTAGAAGTTAATATAAGTTTTTAATTATTGGGATATATTTTATTTTAAAATCTATCTTTTATAAAACCTAAGTATACTGAGAGTAATGTCTTTTTTTTCCTCTAACTTATTTGTAATATTAATCCATATAATGAAGGAACAATAACTAGATTTATAGAGACTTGAGGGGCAATATAGGGTTGTCATAAGTTTTATATGCAACAAATTCTAGTTAGAACTCTGGTACCAAATGGCCTCCAAGTTTCAACAGTTACAGCTTGGAGGTGTCTGAACAATACTGATATGCCCTGAGTAGACCTCAACAATATAGTATGTCAGCGGCTCTACAATCTTTGTTTTTAATTTTGAAAGTCAATGTAATTGATGGAAAATGATTCCTAGACTCAAAAATGTATTGTTCTTAATAAAAGGTGATAAATAGTTACAACATGTATTTTTATAAAAGTAGCATGAATATTTAGATACTGATTTACTCTTCAGACATAAAATCATAATAGAATAGAAATAGAAATATTGATTATGAAGAAAGGAAAGAATAAATATAAATTTGACTTTTTATTTTTATTGATTATGAAGAAAGGAAATAATAAATATAAATTTGACTTTTTATTTTTATATATTATATAAAGTATACAAAATGTAAAATTCTGCTTCATTTAACTTTAACTTTTATTTTTACATGCTGCTTGGCAAAACCAAAGTTAATCATGAGAAACCGCACAATAACAACTTTCATCTTGCTAGGATTAACAGATGACCCACAACTGCAAATTCTACTTTTCATCTTTCTGTTTATTACTTACATGCTGAGTGTAGCAGGGAATCTCATTATTATCACCCTCACTTTATTGGATTCACATCTTAAAACTCCTATGTACTTTTTTCTCAGAAATTTTTCATTCTTAGAAGTCTCCTTTACAACCGCTTGTATTCCTCGGTTCCTGTACAGTATGTCAACTGGTGATAATACAATTACTTATAATGTCTGCATCATTCAAATATTTTTTGTTATTCTCTTTGGAGCAACAGAGTTTTTTCTCTTGGCAGCCATGTCCTATGATCGCTATGTTGCTATTTGTAAACCCCTTCATTACATGACCATTATGAGCAATCGTATATGTTCCATATTAGTCCTTTCCTGTTGGGTCTCTGGCTTGCTGATCATTCTCCCACCTCTTAGCATGGGTCTTGAGCTTGAATTTTGTGACTCTAATACTATTGATCATTTTGGCTGTGATGCAAGTCCTCTCCTAAAGATTTCTTGTACTGATACTTGGTTAATAGAACAAATGGTTATCATTATGGCTGTGTTTGCCCTCATTATTACCCTTGTGTGTGTAATTACTTCTTACACATACATTATCAGAACAATTCTGAGATTTCCCTCTATCCAACAAAGGAAAAAAGCCTTTTCTACCTGCTCATCTCATATGGTTGTAGTTTCTATTGCCTATGGAAGTTGTATTTTTGTCTATATTAAGCCCTCTGCAAAGGAAAACTTGGCAATAAATAAAGTAGTTTCAGTTCTGAATGTCTCTGTTGCACCCTTGTTGAATCCATTTATTTATACCCTAAGGAATAAGCAAGTGAAGCAGGCTTTTATGGACTCTATGAAGAGGATTTTTTTTCTGTATAAAAAATAAAAACATTGATTATTCAGAGTATAATAAAAATAGTTCCAACATACTTGAATATATCTTAACTATTTCAATATTTTATATACTTTATTTTTGTTTGTTTTTGAACCTTACCTGGTAATGCTCAATGGTTACTCTTGTATCTGCATTCAAGAGTTACTGCTGATAGTGATTGGAGAAAATTATTATGCTTGAGATTGAAACCTGTAAAAGCCACGTGCAATGAAAATGTCCAATTTGCTGTAATGTACCATTGCTCCAACTCTTCTTTAATCATATATTCATTGAATTTACATGTTAGTTTCAACTTTTCAAAAAGCTTTTACTGTGACCAAACTCTTATATGGTATGTTTTCTCATGTGAAACTATGAAATACATTTAAAAGTAATTGAACTTATTTATATGCTATCATTTAAATGTAAAATTATAAAATTTTATAGAAGAAATTATAAAATATAATAGGTATTAGAATGACACAAAATTTTTTTAAAGTTCTTCCTCTATAGATGAATCAAATATTGAACTATTACCTTAGGATGTAATTGTTTCTCTTTTTTAGTTAGAGAAAATATTTAAGTTATTAGAAATCAATGAATTTCTAAATTTTGAATGTAAATTCCAAACTAAAACCAACTAAAACCCAGGTGATTAAAAAAGGCAATTGTTGTACTAAACGATCACTGTGGTGAGCTTCATGTCAGGAGCTGGACCCTCCATCCTCCTCTATTTTGTCTCTGAGAATCATTATACAAATGTTTTTCCTTTTGTTTAGTGCAGTCACAGAAATAATTACACTGAGCGCTATTATAACAAAATGTGACTTAATGAGGGAAGTAGAAAGCCTGTCTAGAGTACAGGCCGGTGTGGGGTGGGGAGTAAGGACACTTGGGATATTGATCATGGGAATGTTGCACTGGTGAAGGATATATATATATATATATATATATATATATATATATATATATATATATATATATATATATACATATAAAGAAAAGAAAAGGCCTTCCAATTCTTACCACAGGCTGTATTCTTTACACTAACTGTATAGAAAGAGGAGGTACAGTAAATGCACCCCATTTACACCTCAACCTAGGCCCTTTGCCTGGTCTGTATTGTGAATTCGGGGACAAAATAATGGCAGTTGCTATATTTTCCCCAAACAAAAAAATTTCATAACCTTTTTGAAAAAGAAAATGGGGATATTGGTGGAGGTATATGGACACTGGTGAAAGGATTATGCCCCAATATTGTACCACTGAAACTCAATTATGGACATCTTTGTAATTTTGTATCTCATCACGATCTAATAAATTAGAAATAAAAATTGTTATTCAGGTTGAAGTGAAAATATAACTTGCCAAGTAGAAATATTTTGCATATACCTTAGATAAAGACTTGACTTCATAAAATCTTCAAGAAAATGGAAGAGTTGTTAAACACTTTTTGAGGCAAATATTTTACATTCAATAAAAGCATTTAAGGTAATAACAAATGAAGAACACACACACACACTCACACACACATATATATATTCCCTAGAATTTAGAAACTATCCAAATTTCTAAGAACATGATTGATAAAGACATGATGTTACATCTACAAAATGAAAAACTACACAGCTGTTAGAAAAATTAAAGTAATAAAATTTTCTTATATATGGATAGTTATGGAAAGTATTATGCTGTGTGAAATGAGTCAGAGGGGAGCCCGGAGAGATAGCACAGCGGTGTTTGCCTTGCAAGCAGCCGATCCAGGACCAAAGGTGATTGGTTCGAATCCCGGTGTCCCACATGGTCCCCCGTGCCTGCCAGGAGCTATTTCTGAGCAGACAGCGAGGAGTAACCCTTGAGCACCGCCGGGTGCGACCCAAAAACCAAAAAAATAAATAAAATAAAAACTAAAAAAATGAGTCAGAGGGAAAGGAAATGACACAGAATGATCACAATCATTTGTGAGATATATACATATATATTTTTATATAGTTAACTGATTGCATGCAATAATATCCAAAAGCGATAGAGATGAGGGTTAGAGGACTAGTTTATGGTAGGAAGTTTGCCATATTTAGGACAGAAAAGCATCCATTATTATAAAATAGTGCTAAAAAATTATTAGGCCAAGGGAATTCCCTTTCTAATCTCCCCAATATTTACTGTGCCTGTGCAAAAATAAAAAATAAAAAAAATGAAGAAGCACAAATTAATTTTTTTTGCTATTGTTGTGTGGCTTATTTTTTTGTACTTTGTTTTTATTTTGGGACCATGGTTATTGTTTGATTGTTGTCTTTATTGCTGTGGTGCTTTTTTTGGGTTTTTGTTTGATTTTTTTTGTATTGTTTTTATATTTTTCTTCCTTTTCCCCTTTCTTCTCTTAAATTTTATATTTATAGACTCTAGAAAAACTACTCTCATTTTTTGCTTGTTTGATTTTTGCCCCTTCCCCACTTTTTTCTTTCATTTTTCTTTCCTCCAAACAGGACCACATAACTTAAACCATCTTGTTCGGCCTCACAAATTGAAGGGGAAATAATGGAGGGTACCAGGACCAAACAGTTGTATGAACATTGAGTAGAAATAAAAAATGATCAGACTTAAACACCAAATCCAAAGCCAACAATAACAGAATGAAACCCAATCTACAACAAGCTAGACACAGAGGGGACCACTTATACTAGCGGTCCAGGGGTCAAAGGATGGAGATATGGGAGGCATTCTGGGAACTGGGGTCGAGGGAAGACAATACTGGTGGTAGGAATGCCTCTGATTCAATGTCACTATGTACCTAAAATATTATTGTGAAACATTGGTAATCCACCTTAGTTAAAATAAGAATTATTTAATTAAAAAAACGTATTATTGGGGTTTCAGGAAGGCAGGAAGAAATCCCTGTGAAGAAGAAATAGCCAAAAACAACATTGCTAAGAAGTTCCCAGACCTGAAGTCTAAATGTATCCACATTTTGGCTATCTGAAGAGTAACAACTACACAAGATCAAAATTTCAAATACACCCACAAAGACACATCCTAATCAAAATGATGAAAACCACAGATAGAGATAGAATAATAGTATATTTAAAGCAGTAATATCAAAAAGAAAGAAATGCTTATGAAGAAGAATCCTTAAAATTTGTAACATATATACACAAACAACCTTCTAAGCCTGAAGGCAGTGGTGAAATATAGAGAAACATTTTTCAATAAAATGAATAATACCTCACCACGAATACTTTACCCAAACACAATTTTATTTAGATTTGAAGGAAAGTTACCTTACTTCATGGATAAACAACAACTTAGGAACTTTAAAGACAAAAATCCAACATTAAAGGAAGAACTGAAAGGTCTACTTTAAGGCAAGAGAGTCCCTAGAATCTTACCAAATATCTACAAAAAAGTAAGCACAAAATTACATGACAATGCTCCCTAACAACATTAATGGACTAAATGCACCAATTAGAAGACACAAAGTTGCAAAATGTATCAGAAAATTGAATCCAACATTTTGCTGTCTGCAAGAAACACATCTGAATAATCAGAGAAAATACAGACTGAAAGTTAAAGGCTGGAGGAAAATCATTCAACCAAACAAGCTGTAGTGGCCAGTCTAATATCAGACTACACCAAGTAGGCTTAAAAGTTATAAGAAACAGAGGCAGACATATCATAATAATCAAGGCATGAATATATCAGGAAGAAATTACATTTTTAAACATATATGCTTCCAATAGGGAGCCAGCAAAATACTTAAAACAACTGCTTATAGATTTGAAGAAAGACATCAAACAACCCGATAACAGTGGGAGATTTTAACACCACATGCCACCTCATAATATATCAACCAGGCAAAATATTGACAAGAATGTTCTGACTTTGAAGAAAAAAATGGAGGACAGTTTTGGTTTTGAAGAGAGAAATGGAGGACAGTGGCTTAATAGACATTTGTAGGGCTTTTCATCCTACAAAGCTGAATTGGCATTCTTCTCCATGCATTTGGGACATTCTCGAAGATAGACCACATGCTGGGACGTAAAACGAGACCAGAAAATTCAATAAGATAGAAATTATATAAACCATCTTCTCTTACCATAATGCATTGAAAATAGAAGTTAATTACAAATGAAAATGGAGAAATAACTTTAATACCTGGAATTAAACAGCTCACTGCTGAAGAAGAGTGTGTCAGAGATATCATGGAGGAATTTAAAAGCTACTCAAATGCAAATGAGAATAAAGACACAAATTATTGGAATATTTGGGATACAGCAGAAGCTGTATTAAGAGGAAAATTTATACTGCAAGCAAACATTAGGAAGGAAGACGGGGCTTACATAAATAACTTAATGACACAGAGTAAAATGTTAGAAAATGACCCAAAAAATAAGCTAAACAGGCAAATAAAAGAAATAATAAACTTAGGTTAAAAATTAAAGTGACAGTAACTGAAAAAAATCATCCAAAAGATCAATGAAAGAAGAGTTGGTTTTTTGAAAATATAAAAACATCAATAAAGCATTAGCAATACTCACAACAGAGAAATTTTAATAAACCAAATCAGAAATAAGATGTATAATAAAGATTCTACAGAATTCAAAGGATACTCCGAATTTACTTTGAGAATTTTTATGCTACACAAAAAGAGAACCTGGAAGTAATAGATACATTTTTGAACTCTTATAACCTCCTCTAGTTGAACCAAGATTATCTAAATACCTAAATAGAAATACCTAAATAGACTCATCACTATTGAGGTAATTAACAAGGTATTCAAAAAGGCTTCCCCAAAGCAAAAGCCCAGCCCCAAATGAATTCACTACTGAATTGTTCTAAACCTTTTAAAAGATCTACTGACAATCTAGCTTCTTCCAAGAAATTGATGAAACAGAAATACTTTCAATTTGTTTCTCCAAAGATTACATTGCTTTGATACCAAAAGCAGAGATACCACGAGAGAGAGAGAGAGAGAGAGAGAGAGAGAGAGAGAGAGAGAGAGAGAGAGAGAGAGAGAGAGAGAGAGAGAGAGAGAGAGAGAGAGAGAGAGAGACTTAAAGGAGAGTGGAGAGTGGCATGTCTAATTTGAATATTCCTTTAGATGTATTTCCTTAATATGTATAACCCCAATTGAATATCTTCCTTATGTAGCAGCAATTTCACCCATTTGGGGGGGATCTTTTTAGTAGGGAATTTTAGGAGATAAGTTTCTCTAGTGTTTTGAGTTCATGTTAGAGCCAGGTTATGTTGGACTTGTTACCTCTGACACCATATGCACCACTAATACATTGTGGCACTGTTCCTTTTTGCATAGGCACTTTAAAATGGGGAAATCTTATATGTGCAAACAAGTTCTTATTTAATAGAGATAATAACACATATTTTATATTGCAGTGGGGCCTACACTCTGCACTTGATATAGTGACTTGGCTTAGACTTCAGAAGATTGGACATTGACCATTCATCCCTGAATGTTTCCATCTATGAAAACAACCACGGGTTTCTACACCATCCTCAGGAATCACACTTCTACCAAGGTAGGCCCTACTGCTGCCCTGGCATGAATTCACTCCAAAGAGGGTTCTTATGACACCTTGACGACTTGGTAACAGCAACAACCTGCTTTCAGGGCAGAGTTCTCTGCATTGCCACCTAATGTGAGATGAAATTAGAAGACACTCTATGTTACCCTGACTTCAAAATAGGATCTGTACAGAAACCAGGATCTCCAACTACAGAAATCTGACAGTTATAAACTTGATTGTGAAAAGCTTTTATTGGGACCACAGAGAAAAACTTTGGATTTGGACAAATAATGTGCCTGGAGCCTGAATACTTATG